>NW_016907965.1:7592-25027 GCF_001483705.2 Eufriesea mexicana | reverse complement strand
TCCATCAAATTAAATTAGTAACTGCAGTTGAACAGTGCGCGGCAATTCTAAAACGAGAAACGCAGTTCCATTAAGGCTCGAGATATTAACAACCGAAAGCTCATTACAAAGTACAGCCATCATCACGGAAATGTTGACGCTTGACGGCAGTTTCCAATTATAATGTAAATTCCTATTTAACTCTGGAATAAAATATGTATACTACGGTTACGGGTAGTGATGTTTCCAATTGTCAGTACGGTACTTAGTACATCTACCAACAGAGCACAGTTGTCGTTGGATTAAATTGCACACTGACATTGTTGTTCTGCAGCAACCCTAGAACGAGAAATGAAGATCCATTGTAACTCGATATATTAGCAATTGGCAACAGAGCACTGGGTACAGCTATCATTAAATTATTGTAACAGAGGAATAACGTTTCTCACACGAAATGTCAGTTCCAATGCAATATTAGAATAATCAGCGCATAATACGGTTATGGCTAGTTATGTTGACTATCCACAGTTCGGCAATTAGTACATCTACCTACAGAGCACTGTTGAATTTCGATTAAATTGGTCACTGAAGTTGTATATCCTACAGCAATACTAGTACGAGAAATGCATGCCCATTACCCCTCGAGATGTTAATAATAGACAACGCAGTACCGATTACAGCCATCATCACATTAATGTAGATGTTGGACTACCTCGTTCATTGATGAAGCATGTTAGAAGGTGACTCTGGAATAACCAATGTGTAGTGCGGTCGTGATTAGAAATATTTACAGTTGACCGTACGTCATTTAGTACATTCACCAGCAGAGAACTGCAGCAGCTGTATTAATCTGTTTAAAGATGATGCATACTTTATAGCTATTCTAGAATGAGAAAAGATAGATCCATTCCACCTCCAGACACTAACCATTGACAACACAGTACTGAGAACAGCCATAACCACATTAGCGTAGCAGTTGGACTACTGTGTTCACTGATGACGTAAATTCAAAAGCAATTCTGGAATACGCAACGTATATTAGGGTTCAGGCTTGGAATATTTAAAGCTGGGAGTTCGGTGCTTACTACATCCAAAAATATATCACAGTAGCCGTTGGAGTAACCTGTTCAATGTTGATTTATATACTATGACCATACTAGAAAGTCAAAATAGAGATCCACTGTCGCTCGAGATATTAAGAATTGGTAACTGAGTACTGACTACAGCCATCAACACAGCAATGCAACTGTTGGACTGCCTAGCACACTGATGACGTAAATTACAAAGCAATTCTAGAGTCATCAATGTCTAGCGCGATTATAGCTAGGGATATTTAGAACTAACATTACAGTGCTTAGTACATCGTCCAACAGAGCGCAGCAGTCGTTGAAGTATTCTGTTGAATTTAGGCTTTAATGCAATTCAAGGGTGACAAGGGGTCTATCATTGTCCCTCGAGGTATAAGCAATTTACAACACAGCACAGAGGACTGCCATCGCCACCGAAGTGTAGACATTGGATTAACTTTTTCATTTATAAGTTCTACAGCCATTCTTAACGGATCCGTTTACAGTACGGGTATGGTTGGGGATGTTTGGAGTAGACAGTACAGTACACGGTAAAGCCACGAACAGCCGACTCTTGCCGGTGAATCAATCTGCTCACAGATGATGCACATTCGGCAGAAATTCTAGAATGAAGAATGCAGGTCCATTATCTCTCGAGGCATTACCAAATGCCAACACACTACTGAGAACCGCCATCATCAGGGTAATGAAGCAGTTGTACTACTATGTACCATGATGATGTAAATACCATAGCATTTCTGGAATAATCAACGTGTTGTCCGGTCTTGTCGCGATCATTTGGATTCAAGAGCAATTCTTGAATGACAAAATATATACCTATCATCCAACGAGACGCTAACGATTGATAACAGAGTACTAAGTTCATCCATCACAACAGAAGTGAAACCGCTGACATGCCACGACCTCTGATGATGTGAATACCAAGGCATGTCTAGAACAACCAATGTACAGTACGGTTACGGTTAGTGGCATTTACAATAGGTTGTACGGGACTTATTACACCTACAAACAGAGCACTGTCGAGGTTGGTATCTTCCGTTCAATGAGGGTATAGATTGTATGGAAATTATGATGTGACAAAGTATGGTACCATTATCCCTCGAGATATTAACAATTGGCAACACAGCAATGAGTACAGACATCATCAATGTACTGATCATCAATGCCGCTGGAATACTTTGTTCACTGACGAAGTAAATTTCAAAGCAATTCAGGAATATTCAATGTATATTACGTTTATGGCGTGAGGCATGTACAATTGACCGTGCGGTACGTGTTACATCCACTAACATAACACTGCAGCCCTCGGATTGTCCTGCTCAATGGTGATTTAAATTCTACATTCGATTCTAGATAGGCAAAATACTGAACCACTGACTCTCGATGCATTAAAAATTCACAATAAGCTACTGATTACAACCATCATCACAATAATGTATTATTTGGACTACTTCTTGCTCATGATATTAATTCCAAAGCAATTATAGAATAATCAATGTACAATACGCTTGTGACTTGAGATATTTCCAATTGACATTATGTTGCTTATTACATCCACCAATATAGCACTGTAGCCGATGTATTAAACCGTTGAGTGATGATTTAAGTACTATAACATTTCTGGAATGACAAGGTATACATACACTGGCAGTCAAGACGTCAACAATTGACAACAGAGTCCTGAGTACAGCCATCATCACAGTACTGCAGCTGTAGGTTTGATTACGCATGACGTAAACTATAAAGCAATTCTGGAATGGTCAATATATGTTACGCTTTTACCTAGAGATATTTACAATCGGTAGTACGGTAATTAATACATCCACCATTAGAGCACTGCGCCAGGTATAATAGTCTGCTCGATTATGATTTCTATTTCATAGCATCTCTAGAATGACAAAAGAGAGATCCCTTATCGCTCGAGTAATTAACAATTGACAACACGGTACTTGATATAGCCATGATTTCAGTGCAGTAGACGTAGAACAGCTTTGTTCACTGACGACGTAAATTCCAAAGCAATTCTGGAATAGACTATGTATATTATGGTTAAGGTGTGAGACGATTCCAATTGACAGTACGTTAAATAATACATCCGGCAATACTTCGCAGTGGCCTTGTATTAATCCGTTCACTTATGATGTAAACTGCAAAGCAATTCCAGAACGAGATATGCAGTTCCACTATCCCTCGAGACACTAACAAATGACTACAAAGTACTGAGTGCAGCCATCGTCACAGTATTGTAGCCGTTGAAAAGCTTCCTTTACACGGTCGCCGCCTGAGATATTCCCAATTGACAGTACGTTCCTTATTGCATCCACGAGTATAGCACTATGGCCGACGGATTAATCCGTTCAGTGATGCCTTAAAACCTAAATCAGTTCCAGAATAGCAAAATACGGATCCACTGACACTCGAAACATTAGCAATTTACAACACAGTGCTGAGTACACCAACGATCGCCGTAATGCAGACGTTGGACTACTTCGTTTGCCGATAACGCAAATTGGAATGTGATTCTAGAAGAACCTATGTATATTGCGGTTATGGCTAGTGACATTTACGATTGTCTCTACGGCATTTGACGCATCTACCAACAGATCGCTGTTGCCGTTCTATAAATCTGTTCACGGATGATGCATATTCCGCAGCAAATCTATAGCGAGAAATGAATTTCCCTTACGCTTCGAGATATTAACATATGACAACGTAGTACTGAGTACATCCGCCATCACATTATTGTAGCCGCTGCATAATTTTGTTCACTGATGATTTAAATTCCAACGCAATTATGGCATAGTCACTGTAAATTACGGTTACGTATTAAATTATTTCCAATTGACAGCAGTGTACTTGTTACTTCCGCAAGTATAGCGCGGTAGCCGTTGCATTACCCTTTTGAATCATGTTCTAAGTTGTATAACAATTTGAGAATGACAAAATACTGATCCACGAACCCTCGTGTTACGAGCAGTTTACAGCACAGTACAGATTAAAGTCATCATCACAGTAACGTAGCCGTCGGAATACTCTGTTCACTGATGCTGTAAATTCGAACGCAATTCTAGAATAACTTATGATTGCTGCGGTTGTGGCCAGTGATATTTACAATCGACGTTACAGCAGTTGGTACATCTAACAACATAGCACTGTTGCAGCCCGATTAAATTGTTCACTGAAGATGTGTATCCTACAAGAATTGTAGAATGATAAATGATGGTCCATTATACATAGAGAAATTAGCAGTTATCGGTACAGCAGTGAGTACAGCAATCATCACAGTAATGATGCCGTTGGGATAATTTGTTCAATGTTGATGTAAATTCCGAAGCAATTGTTGAAAAATCAATATATATTACGGGTGTGACTTTGGTATTTCCAACTGACAACACTCTACTTAGTACATCCACCAGCAGAGCACAGCTGCCGCTATTACAACCTGTTCAATGGTGATTTAGGTCTTATAGCTGTTGAAGAATAGCAAAGGAAATGTCCACTATCCCTAGAAGTATTAACAGCTGACAACACTGCACTGATAGCAACGATCATCACAGTAGTGTATACGTTGGAATACTTTGCACACTGATGATGTATATCCTAATGCAATTTTGGAATATTCAATGCATGTAACGGGTATAGCTCTATGCATTTCCAATTGAAAGTAGGGTACTTACTACGTCCAGCCGTAAAGCACTGTAGCCGATGGATTAAGCTGCTCAATGGTGTCTAAATTCTGTAACAACTCAAGAATGACAAAATACGCATCCAATATCCCTCAAGACATCAACAATTGTCATCGCAGTACTGAGTACAGCCATTGTAGCAGTAATGTAGTCGCTGGAAAGCTTCGTTCACTGGCTATGGTAATTGGGATGTGAACCTAGAATAACCTACGCATAGTGCGGTTATTTCAAGTAATATTTGCACCTGAATGAATGGTATTCAGTACATCTTCCGAAAGAGCTCTGTCGCCGCCTTTTTAAATAGTTCGCTGAGGATGTGTATTCCAAGGCAGTTGTAGAGTGAGAAATGAGGTTCCATTATCCCTCGAGAAATTAAGAATTGACAACACAGAACTGAATACAGCCATCACCACAGTAACGTAGCTGTTGAAATAATTCGTCCGCCGATGCTGTAAATTCCAATGCAATTCTCGTGAAATCAATGTATATTTCGGTTATGGCATTAGGTATTTCCAATTGACAGCACGTTACATAGTACATCCACAAGCACAGCGCTGCAGCCTCTTTATTAATATGTTCGACGATGATTTCGATTTTGTAGCAATTCCAGAATGACAAAACACTGTTATATTATCCCTCGTGAAATTAACAATTGACATCACATTACTGAGTATATCCATCATTACAGTTATGTAGCCGTTGGACTACTTTGATCGATGATGATGTAAATTCGGAAGTTACTCTGGAACAAATTACGTATACTACGGTTAGGGCCAGAGACGTTTACAGTCCACAGTACGGTAATTAGTATATCTACCAACAGAGCACGGTTGCCGTTGTACTATGATGGTCACTGAAGTTGTATATCCTACAACAATTCTGGAGCGAGTATTCCGGGTCCACTGTCCCTAGAGATATTAACAATCTTCAACATCGTAATGTGTACAGCCACCATAACAGTACAGTAACAATTGTATAACATCGACCAGTGGCAATGAAAGTTCCGAAGCAACTCAAGAATATTGAATGTATAATACGGTTAAGGCTTATGATGCTTCCAATTGACATTTCTGCAGTTCGCCCATCTACCATCAGAGCACAGTTACCGTCATATTAATCTGGCCATTGTAGACATAGATTCTATAACAATTCAAGACTGGCAAAATAGATGTCCAACGTTTCGCATGGTATCAACGATTGACAACAGTGTACTGATTACAGGCATCATCACAGTAACGTAGATGGTTAACTACTTTGACATCTTATGATGTAAATTTCAAAGTAATTCTGGAATGTTCCATGTATACTACGGTTATGCCTAGAAATTGTTACTATTGACGGTGCGGTACTTGTTGCATCCACCAATATAGCACTGTAGCTGTTGGATTAGTCTGTTCAGTGTTGATTTAGATTCTAGAGTAAATATACCGAGGGAAAGTACAGTTCCACTAACCCTCGAGATACCAACAATTGACAACACTTTACTGGATAGAGCCACCATCAGAGTAATGTCGACGTTAGACTACTTTCTTCACTTATGATGTATATTCCAAAGCTGTCCTGCAATAATCAATGTATAGTACGGTTATGGCCTGAGATATTTCCTACGATCAACACGGTACTTACTATTTCCACTAATATAGCACTACAGCGGTTGGGTTAACCTGATCAGTGATGACTTAAATTCTACAACATTCCCAGAGTGACGAAAGACAAGTTCATTATCCTTCGAAATATTAACATTTAACAGCACAGTACAGAGTACATCCATTATAACGGACATGCAAGCATTGGAACTCCGTGTTTCGAGTTGATGTGCGTTCCAAAGTAATTTGAGAGTAACCTATGCACTCCTCGGTTATTGCAAGTGTTATTTACAATTCACAGTACTGTAATTATCACATACACTAACAGAGCTTTGCAGCTGCAGTATTAACCTGTACAATTGTAGTTTCGATCATATAGCAATCCTAGAATGACAAAATAGGAATCCTCTGACCCTCGTGATCTTCACAATTGAAAACATATCAGTAAGCACAGGCATCCCGACAATTCCGCAGCCGTTTGTCTACTTTGTTCACTGGTAATGTGAATTCCAATGCTATTAAGGAATATTCAATTTATAGTACGTTTGTGGCTTGTGGTACTTCGAGTTGGCATTACGGTACTACATACATCTGCCAGCATAGCGCTGCTGCCGCCGGATTAATCTGTTCATTGGTGATATTTTTTCTATGACAATTCCAGAACGGCAAAACACGTGTTGAATGTCTCCCGAAATATCAACATTTGGCAACACAAAACTGATTACAGCCATCGTCACAGTAATGTAGATGTTGGAGTACTTTGTTTTCAGATAATGTAAATTGCAAAGTAATGCTGGAGTAACCTATGTATACTACGGCTGTCTAGAGATATTTGCAACTGACGGTACGGTACTTATTGCGTCAACCAATGTAGCACTGTAGCCGTCGGATTAACCTGAGCAATGATGATTTAAGTTAAGTAATAAATCTAGCGAGACTAAATATATATCCGCTGACCCTCGAGACATCAACAATTGTCATCTCTGTACTGTGTACGGCCACTGTCAGGGCAACGTCGACGTTTGACTACTTTGTTCACTGATGACGTAAATTCCTATGTAATTCAGGAAAGACATGTGTGTAATACGGTTATGCCTAGTGACGTTTAAGATTCACATCCCAGTAATTAGTACATCTACCAACATAGCACTGCTGCCTTTGGAATAAATAGGACACTGATGTTGTATATCCCACAGCAATACTGGAACGAGAAATCCCTTGAGGGGTTAGCAATAGACATCGCAGTACTGTATGCAGCCATCGTCACGTTAATGTAGAATTTGGACTACTTCCTTCACTGTCCATGTAAGATCCAAAGCAACTAAGGAATAATCAATGTATATTACGGTTGTGGCATTAGATAATTGCAATTGACAGTAAGGTTCGTAGTACCTCCACCTGCCGATTACGACTGCCGCTGTATTAATCTGCCCAGGGATGGTATGGATCTTACAGCTATTCTAAAATGACAAAAGACTGATACATTATCCCTCGAGATATTTACATTGACAATAAGGTACTGCGTATAGCCATCATCACTTTTATGTAGCCGCTGTACTACATTATCCACTGAAGACGCATATTCCAATGCAACCCTAGAAGGATAAATGTGCAGTACTGTTATGGTTTAAGGTATTTACTATTGCTAGTGCGGAATATATTACATACTCTACCACAGCACTGTAGCCGCTGGATTATTCTGTTCAAATGTGATTAAAAGTCTATAAGAACTCTAGAATGACAAAACATAGATCCACTGACTCTCGAGAGATTAACAATTGACAATACAGTACTGAGTAGTGCCATCGTCGCACTGGTGTAGCCGTTGGACTGCGTTGCACACTGACGACGTTAATTCCAATGCAACTCTGGAATAATCAACGTGTATTGCGGTCACGGCTTGGAATACATAGAATTTTCCGGACGCTACATATTAGATCTACCAATATGGTACTGCAGCCGTTGGATTTAACTGTTCAATTATGACAAAGATTCAATAAGAAATGCAGAATGTCAAATCACAGATCCACTGACCCTTGGGGAATTAGCAATTGACAACGAAGTACAGAGTACAGCCATCATAACAATAATGTATCTGTTGGTCCACCATTTTACACTGATGGTGTAAATTCGAAAGAGATTCTTGTACAATGAATGCATAGTACGGTCATGGTTTGAGATGTGTCCATTGGGTAGTACGGTGCTTAATAAATCCAACAGCAGGAACTGCATCCATTGTATTAATCTGCTCAATGATTACAAAGGTATTATAAATATTCTAGAGTGACAAGGGACAAATCCATCTTTCCTCGAGGTATTAATAATTGACAACACATTACTGAGTAGAGCCATCAGCGGAGTAGAGTAGCCGTTGGACTTGTTTCTTCACTCATGATGTAATTTCCATAGCAACTTTCGAATAATCAATGAATGTTACGGTGAATGCCAGAAATATTTAAAATAGATAGTACGGTACGAAATACACCCACCAATATTGCACATTAGGCGATGGGTTACAGCATTCAGTGATGAGTCATATCCTGCAACGACTCTAGAATTACTAAATACAGGACCACGGTTCCCCGAGATACGAACAATTGACAACACTGTACCGAGTACATCCATATTCAAAGTAATGTAGGCGCTGGACAGCTTTGTTCACTGCTAATGCATATTCCAAGGTAATTTTGGAATAATCTATGTCGAGTACGGTTATGGCTATTGATATTTACAATTCGCAGTATTGTAATTTGTACATCCTCCACCAGAGTACTGCAGCAGCTGTGTTAACATGTTGAGTGTTGAATTAGATATTATAGCCCTTGTAGGACGGTAAAATACATATTCAACATCCTTCGAGATGTTAAGAATTCACAAGACGTTACTGAGTACAATCATCATCACGCTAATGTAGTCGTTGGAATACCTTGCTCACTGATGTACATACCACGGCAAGTCTGGCATAATCAGCGTATATTGCGGTAATCGCTTGAGATGCTTCCAGTTCACAGTACGGAACATATTACATGTAGAATAACCAATAGTGCGGTTATGGAAAGTGACATTTACGACTGAAGTTTTGGCATTTAGTACATCTTCTAATCGAACGTTGTAGACGTTGGACTAAAGGGTACACTGATGATGTTGGTTCCACGGCAGATGTGGAATACAAATTGAAATTGCATTATCCCTCGAGAAGTTAACAATTGACATCACATTACCGTGTACAGCCGTCATCACACTACAGTAGCCGTCGGACTGCTTCGTCCTCTCCCGATGTAAATACCAACTCTATTCTGGAATAATCAAGGATTATTACGGTTATGTCTAGAAATATCTCCACCTGACAGCGCGGTACATAGTACATCCACCAGCATAGCACTGCAGCCGCTTTATTAATCTGTTCAATGATGATATCGAAATCATAGCAATTCTGGGATGGCAAGTGTCAAATCCCTTATTCCTCCTGATATTAGCAACCGACAACACAGTAATGAGTACATCCATCATCACAGTAATGTAGCCGTTGGGCAACTTTGTGCGCAGATGATGTAGGTTCCACGGCTATACTGGAATAATCTATTCATAGTACGTTTACGTCGTGAGATATTTCTAATTGAGGGCACCGCACATACTACGTCTACCAACATAGCACTGTTACCATTGGATTAATCTGTTCAATGATGATTTAAGTTCTATAACAATACTATAAAAACAAAATACAGTTCCACAGACCCTCGAGATATTAACAATTGTCGACACAGTACTGAGTACAGCCATCATCATGGTACTGTAGCTCTTGGACATCTTTCTTCACTGATGGTGAAGATTCCAAAGCTATTCTGGAATGCCCTATGTTTACTACGTTTATGGTTAGTGATATTCACTAATCGCCTTACGGTAATTAGTACATCAACCAGCAGATTTCTGCACAAGTCGTATTAAAATGTTGTCTGTTGAGTTAGGTATTACAGACGTTCTAGAATGAAATAAGGCAGATCCAACATCCTTCGAGATATTAACAATTTACAACAAAGTTCTATGTATAGCAATCATTTCAGTAATGTGGACCTTGGACTGCTTTGCACAGTGATGATGTAAATTCCACGGTAATTCTGGAGTAACCTATGTATACAGCGGATATCGCTGTACACACTTCTAACTGACAGTACAGTACTTAGAAAACCCACAAGCGGATCACTGCCGCCGCTGTGACAATCTGTTCAGTGATGGTATCAAATTCATAGCAATTCTAGAATCACAAACAGCAGATCCATTATCCCTCGAGATATTAGCAATTGACAACACGGAACTTAGTAGAGTCATCATCAGAATAATAGAGTAACTTTAGAAGTTACGTTATCAGTGGACACGGTATTCCAACGGCTACATTATTGTGACGATGGCTGTGCGCAGTACCGTGTTGTCAATTGTTAATATAGCGAGCACTTATGCAACTGTAATTTGTCATCCCTGGTGTGCTACAGGACCTAAATCATCACTGAACAGATTAACTCAGCGTCTACATTGCTCTGTATGTGGATGTACCACGCACAGTATTATCATTTGTAAATGCCCCTAGCAATAACCTTACTGTACACGGCACACTCTACAGTGCTGTGCTATTTTTATCATCGATGGACAAAGTAATCCAATAGCTACATTACCGTGGTGATGGGTGAAGTAAGAAATTTCTTGTCATTTGTAAATATCTCTAAGGGTAATCGTTGTGTCTTTTGCCATTCTAGGATTGCTATACTATTTATATCATCATTGAACAGATTAATCCAACGCATACGCTGCTGTGCTCGTGGATGTACAAAGTTCCGCACTGTCAATTGTAAATTTATCTAGCCATAACCGTAGTATGCAATGGTTACTCTAGAATAGCGTTTGGACTAACGTTTTCATTGTACAAAGATATTCAATGGCTACAATACAGTGATGATGTATGTACACAGTACTGTGTTGTCTATTGTTTGTACCTCGATGGATAATGGATCAGTAGATTCTCGTTCTAGAGTTGTTATAATACCTGAACCATCATTCAACAGATTAATCCAACGGCAACAGCGCTCTGTTGATAGATATACCAAGTACTTTACTGACATTTGTAAATATCTCTAGACATAACCGAGCTATACGCTGATTATTCTGGAATTTCTGTGGAATTAACATCAGTGTTGAATAGATTAATCCAACGGCTACTGTGCTCTGTTGGTAGATGTAGCAGTTACGGTACTGACCATTGTCAACATCACTAGACGTAAACGTACTGTACACTGGTTATTCTATAATTACTTTGGGATTAAAATCATCAGTGTATAAAGTAGTCCAACTGTACTCAGTAATGTGTGGTCAATTGTTGATATCTCGAGGGGTTGTGAATCTCTACTTTGTCATTTTCGTAGCGTTACAGTATTTATATCATCATTGAATCCATTAATCCGTCGGTTATATTTCTCCTCTGTTGGATGTGCTAAACACCGTATTGCCAAATGTAAATATCCGTAGCAATAACCGTACTGTACACTGATGGTACTGGAATTGCTGTGGAACTTGTATCGTTGGTGGAAAAGTTAATCCAATGGGTGCGGTACTGATATGATGACTTTACTCTGCACGGTGTTGTAAGTTGCTAATATCTCGAGGGGCAATGGATATGTATATTGTCATTCGAGAATACTTAATGAATATTGTTCATCAATGAAAGGACTACTCCAACGGCTACAGTGACGTTTTCTTGCATGTAATATGCTCCGTACAGGCAATTGTAACTCTCTCCAGCTGTAACTTGTATATTCATTGATTATTATACAAGTGCTGTGGAATTTAAGTCATCAGTGATAAAACCATTCCAACGGCTACGGAACACTTACGGTCGCTGAACTCACTACTGCGTTGACAGTTGTAAGTATCTCAAGCGATATCTGATTTGCCATTTGTCAATATTGAATTGCTATACAAACTTAATCATTAGTGAAAACAGTAATCAGTCTGCTTCCGTGCTCTGTTGATTGCTACACTCCTTGGGGTATTGGAATATATCAGTGTCTCAAACGATAATTGCTTTATCCGATGATTATTGCACAAATGCTGGAGAAGTTAGATGGTCAGCGGACAGATTAATTGAACACCTAGCGTTTCGTGTTGGTGACTATACTCAGTAGTGTATTGACTTTTTCAATATATATACCGATATTTGACCTAAGCGTTGATGACCCTACAAATGCTATGCAGCTCAATCCGTCAGTTCAGACAGTTATCCTGCGTCACCAATGCCCTGTTGGCGGCAGCACTGGCTACGGCTCTACCAATTGTTAACGTCTCCACATATATCTGATTATACACTGTTTATTGCAGAAATGCTGTAGAATACCAATCGTCAGTGGACAGATTAATCCAACGCAAACATTTCCCTATTTGTGCGTGTACTAGATACCGAACTGACGACAGCAAATCTTTGGAACAACAACTGATCCGTATGTTCATTATCCTTGAATGGTTGTTGCACAGAAGTTATCAGTGAATAACCTAGTCCAACGTCAACTGTTCTGCGGTTATGGCTCTACTCAGTACTTTGTTGTCAATTGATAACATCTAGAGCGATAATGCATCTGTCTTTTGTCGATCCAGAATAGCTACACAATATAAATCATCACTGAACTGGTTAATGCAACGGCAACGGTGCTCTGTTGGTAGATGTAATGAGTACGTTTCTGTCAGTTGTACCTGTCTCTAGCCTTAACTGTACTATACATTGAATATCCCAGAATTGCTTTGGAATATACGACGTCAGTGAACAAAGTTATTCAACAGATGCGGTACTATGATTACTGCTGTACGCAGTAGTGTGTAGCGAATAGTTAATATCTCGCTCGATAATGGAACTGTCCTTTGTCCCTCTCGAATTGCAACAGAATTTATTTCATGACTGAACATATTGATCCAACGGCTACAGTGTTCTGTTGGTGGGTGCACCGAGTAAGACACTGTCCGTTGAAAATGTCTCTAGCCATAACTGTACTATACAATAGCAATTGAAGATTTGCTTCCAAATTTGAGACATCAGTGAGCACATGACTCCAACGTCTCCTACAACGTGATAATGTCGGTACTCCCTCCTCTTTTATCAATTGTTACTACCTCAACCGTTAATGGATCTGTCCTTTGACGTGCTAGAGTCGCTATAGTATTTCAGCCACCATTGGACACATTAATCCAACGACAAAATGTTCTCTGTTGGTGGGTGAACTAAGTACCGTACTGTCAATTGTAAGTATCTCCAGTCATAACTGATCTATACGTTGATTATTCTAGATATGCTGTGGAATTAAAGTCATCAGTGAACAGTTTAATCCAACGGCAACAGTATTGTGATGTTGGCTGTACTTGGAAAAGTTTTGTCAATTACAATATGTCGAGCAATAATGGATCTGTCCTTTAATATTCTTAATTTGCTGTGGAACTTGTATCACCTCTGAACAGATTAATCCAAAGGCTACATTGCTGTGCTGGTAGAGGATCTGTGTACCTTAACGTCAATTGCAAATACCTCACGCCGTAACTGAGCAAACGTTGATTGCTCTAGAGTTCCTGCGGAATTCGACTCATCAGTGACCAAGTTAGTCCAACGGCTGCAGCACTGTTATGATGGCTGCATTCAGTACTGTTTTTTCGGTTCTCAATATGACGAGAGATAATCGAAATGGCTCTTTACATTCTAGAATTGCTATTGGATATAATCGCCATTGAACAGATAAATCCAGCGGCAAATGTGTTCTGTTGGTGAATGTACCCAGTACAGTACTGCCAATTGTAAGTATCTCCAGCCATATCTCTGCTATACATGGATAATTCCAGATCTGTTGTCGAACTTAATTTAGAAGGGAACAAATTAATCCAGCGGTAACTGTACCGTAATTATGGCTGTACACAGGACTTTTTTGTCTATCGTCAATATCTCCAGCGATATTAGATCTGTCTATTGTCATTCTAAATTTGCTGTAGGATTTAAATCATCAGTGAGCAGACTAAACTCTGCTGGTACATATACACAGAACAGTTCTGTCAATTGTAAATATCTCTAGACATAACTGTACAATATATTCATTACTATAGAACTGGTGTGGAGATTGGATCATTTGTCTGCATATTAATCTAACCGCCACTGTGCTGTGTTTGTGGTTATACTAAGTACCGTACAGTCTGTCGTAAACATCTCTAGCCGTAACGGCTCTATCGATTGATTGTCTTGGAAATACACTGGAATATATATCATCCTGTGAACAGACTCACCTGGCGTCTACATGAATGTTTTGTAGTCTACACCCAGTACTGCATCGAATTTTTGTAACCATCAATAGCGACAATTGCGGTAATAATTGAACATTCGCAGTTGCTAAAGAATTTGATGTTGTTGATGATGAGTTTGTGAATGTACTGAGTACCGTAATGTCAGTTTTAAGTGTCTCGCGCAATGTGCGATGCATACATTGGTTATTCTAGATTTGCTTCGGAATTTAAATATTCAGTGAAGCAATTATTCCAGTGACAGCTGTGTTCTGTTGATGCATATAATCAGAAATGTATTAACACACACCATTTTCTCCAGCGAAGCTTACTGTATCCATTGATCACTCAATTATTCCAGAAGAACTTAAATGAATAGCGAACAGATAATTTTCAGTGGCTATGGTATTCTGTAGATTCCGGTACTCAGTACTTTTTTGACAATTGTTAACATGTCGGGCGATAGTGAATCGGTCCCTTGTCATTCCAGAATTGCTATAGAATAAAGATAATCAGTGAGCAAATTAATACGGCGGCTACAGGACTGTGACAATGACTGCACGCGGTACCTTGTGGTCAGTTGTTGCATTAGCGTGCGATAATGCATATTTCTATTGTCATTCTAGGGTTGCTACGGAATTCAAATCGTCAGCCGATATATTTGTCCACTAGCAACAACATTGTGTGGACGACCACACTCTGTACTCTTTTGTAACATATCAGTATGCATATCTATAGTTTTTCCAGCCATTGGACAATCCGGAATTGCTGCACAACATAAATAATCTGCGATTATGTTAATGCAATGCATAGAGAACTGCATTAACTACTACACCATGTACTGCATTATCAGTTGTCGATGCCTGAAGCGATTATTAGTCTATCCATTAATGATCCTATATTTGCCATAGAATTGAAACCATCAGTTAATAGGTAAATCAAACGGCTGTAGCACTATGTTGGTGACAGTACGCAGAACAGTATGGTCAATTATTATTATCCCTAGCAGTAATGTATCCATTCTCTAGTCATTCCTTGCTGCTATGTAGTGCAGCTGATCCGTGGATAGATTAGCGCAGCGGCTATAGAACAGTATAGATGGCTACCCTTAATTATGAATTTTAAGTTGTAAACATCATGAGCGATATTTGTTATGTCTTTTGTCATTCTGGAACTGAAATACAATAGAAATCATCAGTGAACAGGTTGTTCCAAAGGGTAAGTTTCTGCTGCGATGGCTTTATTCAGTCTCTGGCGATAATTGATGTATCCATTGACAATTCTAGAACATCTGTCGAAGCTAGATGATCTGCGATTAGATTTATCCAATGGATATAGCACGATGTAGACGACTATTCTCAGTACTGCGTTAACAATTATACATATATGAAGCGATAATTGGTCTATGGATTTATCATTGGATAATTATTGTGCAGCCTACCTCATCGGCGAATAAAATAATCCTCTGACTTTATTACTGTGCATATGGTTACAGTCAGTACTATGTTGTCATTCATCAATGTCTACAGCGACAATTTTTCTATCCACTGATAATTCTCGAAATGCTTTGGAAATAAGGCGGTCAGCATAAGTTTTGCATCAATGGCTGTAGTACTGCGTTGATTGCTGTACCCAGTAAGCTGTTATCAATTGTTTGTATCCCTGGCAATAATTGATGTATCCGTTGATCACTGCTGAATTGCTATAAAATACGTGCGGTCCGACTATATATTAAACCAAGCTTTACTGAATTGCCTGTAGGCCTGTACTCAATACATTATAGGTATCTCTTTATATCCCTTGCAATAACTTATCCATACATTGCTCATTTGGTAATTGCTATAGAAATTACATTGTCAGCGAGTAGGTTAACACAGAGGATATTGCGTTGCGTCGATGTGCATAGGTCTCTGTAGATGGCTATTCAGGTTACTGTACAGTCATTTCTTTATATCTATGTCGACAATTGATATTTCTATTAGTCTCTTTGGAATTGCCACAGAAATTTTGTGATCAGTCAATAGTTTGTACGAATGGGAATAGTACTACGTTCTTGGCTATACTCAGCACTGAATTTGAAATTGGCATAATCACCAGCGATAATAAATCTGTCCATACATAGCTATATAGTTGCTGTAGAATTTGTATGACTATCGAAATGGCTAATTCAATGGTTACAATACTGTAAATGTGGCTATAATCGGCAACGTGCGGTCAATCGTTAATGTATCTAGCGATAACTAATCTATCTATAAATCATTCTCTGATTGCTGCGCAATTTACATTATCAGCGAATACTTCATGCCATTGGCTATAGGAGTATGCTGTTGGCTACACTGAGTTCCGTACATTCAACTTTTATCACCTCAAGCGATAACATATGCAACGATTTTTCATTTCGAAGTTGCTATAAGGAAATTGGATGATCACTAAATAGGTTGACCCAATGTCTTTATTAATGCGTTGGTGGCTGTACTCAATACTTTGTATATAATTGTTAATGATCAGTGAATAGACAAATGCAAGTGTTATAATAATGTGTAGACGGCAATAACCTGTAGTGTGCTGTTGATTGTTATTCCCTCTAGATATAATTGCTCCACCCATTTGTCATCATAGTATTGCAATGGCATTAAAGTGATCAGTGAATAGATTTGCCACTTGTCATTGTACTCCGCAGAGGGGTACAATTAGTAATATATTCTTCACTATACCTTTTCTGCAAATAATTGAACCACACATTAGAAAATCTGTAATACATATAGAACCTACATGAATAGCGAATGGATTAACGCAATGGTTGT
>NW_016907965.1:0-7153 GCF_001483705.2 Eufriesea mexicana | reverse complement strand
GTACAGCACTCTCTATTGCTAATGTTTCAAGAGAAAATTGATATATCCTTTGGCCAAAGGAGAATTGCTTTTGAAACGAAAGGATCAAAGAATAGATCAATGCAATGCATATGAAACTGTGTTGGTGGCTATGATTTTTATAGTTATTTGTCAGCATCTCTAGAGATGATTGATCCATCCGTTGAAAATTTTTGAAACGCTGTGGGACTTTAATGATAGCTAAATTGATTAATCCAATGGCTGCGGTACTGCGCTGATGGCAATACTCTGTGCTTAGTTGCTACTCCTAATATCTCTAATGATATTTGTTCTATCTATTGGAAATGCTGGAATAGCTATAGAATATTAATGATCAACGAATTCATTAGTGCAATGGCCACAGCACTGCGTGGATGGCTATACTAAGTTCGACATTATTATTTGTTACTGCCCCTAGAGATAGTTCACCTATACATTGATGTTCCTTGTGTTGCTGTTGAAATAAAGGATCAATGAGCAAATTATTGCGGTGGCCACAGTTCATTGTCGGCGGCTATACCCTTTACTGCATTGTTAGTTGACCTTATGCTCAGAGATATATGTTAAATACATTGATCATTCTGGGATTGCTGTGAATTTTGTGTGATCAATGAATAGACTAGTGCAGTGCTATAGCACTGCGCAGATAGCTATAATAGTTGGCGTATTAATTATTGCTGACATTTACGACGAAAGTTCATATAACTACGGATTAATATAAAATTGCTATTGAATTAACAAGATCACTGAATACATTAATGTATTTGTGTAAGTACTACGTAAGTGCTACGTACATGGCTACATTTGTTGCCAATTCTTGCCAGAATTGGAACATGCCATCAAACGCGCACAAATGTACTCAATGAAGCGAAATCAAGGTGTCGTAAAGTTAATTGATATATACGTAACTATTTTAATAGCAATAACAGCTTTGAGGCCAGAAATGTGCAATGGATAGCGAATTTGGTATATTTCTTACAATAATCATTGCATCAGCGAATATCAATATTTCGCAAAAGAATTGCAGCATAATTTTGAACCAATATCATCAAAAAATTTCCAAATATTTGACCGAAGTGCACGTCAAAATTTTAAACAATTTTTTACCAAAGATTACAAACAAACTCTTCGCTAAATTCGGCAATATTCCAAGCAAACCTTTATCAAAATTCTCCACTGAAGTCACCAAACGTTTCGTTAAAGTCAAAGCCATACGGAAGAAAATAGGTGCTGGGAGAATATCCTCCGTGCCTCAGAGATCTAGCAAATTCTGTCTGGGCCCCGTCTAATTACACTCGTCGATGGTGCACACGGTGGACGTCTAGGGAAGTAGCTCTGTCTGAAAGCACGTCAATCAAGCCACCCCTGACTAGTCTGGCTACACGTCAATTAGGCGTGAAAAAAGCACGGAGCACGAGTTTGGAAAAAGGGAGAAGGGAAGAGGATCAAGCAAGTGGTGGCTGCGCGGGTGGTGGGAAAGCTTTATTTATACCTGTGAACTTCAGCTTATGTTGGCCGACACCGTGTCCTGCGTAAGTAACGACGCACTCGGTCAGGTACTAAGCTTCATCCACGTACCATACATGCTACGGATCGCTCCCAGCCGGCACGTCACATGTCCATGAACTCCAGACCCGTTAGGGAGGAATTATCGATTGATTTGGTACGGCGGAAGTTTTCACGGTAGTAAATACGGCAACGGGTATTTCGAGAGGCAGGTAATGTGAAATTTTGGAAGAAAAGACTGGGGATGGAGCGGAGACGCCTTTGGTCTCTGCGGAATTTAGAGAGAGCCATGATATCGCGGCACTGTAGAAGTTGGGAATTGTATCAAGCTTGATAATGAATATGGAGTAGTTAGGAATATACCTGAGAGGCAATCCTGTGTCGCCGTAGCAAGCAAATGATGGACGTATTTCAGTGAACTGTTTTAGAGTTCATGTTTGCCAAAGATGAGGAGTACTCCTTTTGTTATCGAAGTTTATGGTCACACCTTGCTTACCGAACACGTTTTCGCCTTTATTCAGCGTTCATAGTAGGGTGCACCTTCGCAACCCCCCTTTTTTCTCACATTCTCACAGCTATTTTCCATGTTCCACTCTTCTTTCGTCTATATTCGAACTTGCAACGAAGACTATTGCAAGCTTTCCAACAGTTTGTCTGGAAGTTGACGAAAATTAGAAGGTAGGTTACGTTTCACCAGGTGTCCGATGTATAACTTGCCTGAGAATACGAGAATGGCAACTGTGGGTGCTCTAGATAGGTTGAAGGATGACTAGGATGTAGAATTTATATGTTTGCTTAGGAATTTGAAATTGTTAGGAAATAAAAATGCATTCTTAACGTTAGAACCGCCAACCTGCAACGAATGCATAAATATCATTTTCATTATTGTTGGCAAATAACCATTTGCAGTCCACGATTTTTTGGCCAACGGCGGATAGGATTTCAATGATTTTCCGTTACAACGCAGAGGATAATTTTCGGAGCAGGTATAAGGGATCGTATGGTAATTAACACGAAGGGTTATTTGATTTCAGTACCTCGCACACCGTTACACTATTTGGAATTTGATATATTTGTGAATACCGAGCTTCAAAATTTTATCAAGTTGCGACTGAAGTGCGCCTCTCGAGCGCATATGTTTAAATCGGTATAATGGAATTAAAGGAGCATACACAATTATGTTCACGAGGGAACAAGGGTTGACATTAATACAGACGTTGGGCCGTGGTAGTATTTACTGGCAACGACAACATAAATGTGTGAGAATGGCAACAAAGTTACGAATCACTTCTAGGCTTACTGCAACGCACAGTATTGCAATATTACAAACCCGTTGGACTTCGACACTTAACTTCACATCTCTATTCAACGGCAATTTCCTTCGACTTCAGCTAAAGGTCATATATGCTCACACTAATGGTCCGACGCGTTATCCGCGGACTCCCACACTGACATGGGCCTTGTACATTCTACCCTCGCTCTCTCGGTAACTTTCGAAAGGCTACATCTGCATGACGGAAAATGGGCCATACAATGTTTATTTTGCAATAAGCAACAGCATACTCTCAGCAATGGCGAAGAGGGTTTGTCTAAATCAAGTCACCTTGTCCCCATTGGTGGTTCTATTGCTTATATGTGTTTTATTGCTCTTGTCATTGGTGAACTATCTATAGAGTCAGTAGATATTTCGAATGTGTGTTTTTGACGATATATAGCAGGTAATTAATTTATATATATATAAACTCCTAGAAATGATTTATCTTGTCAGATTCAGCGAAGGATTAGCTAAAGTTTCGTGAGGTACTCTTGGTGATTAGCTTAGGCACATATATTGAAGGCAGAGATTTCTTTGCCGCGATATACATAGTTCGACAAGTATCGATAATTGTGCTAAATTTGGTCTTAGCTGGTTAATTCGAAAATATGCTCCGAAGGTATTAAGAGGATTGTTAAAATCCGTTTAATATGTTCACCGTATAAGTTTCTAATTCGGGCAGCTCTACGAAGCAAGCAGTTTGCCCTCACGTGTGTGGCACAACCTATGATGTACTTTGCAGTATCGCGTGAAGGTATGATGAATAATTGTGCCATTGAGAATCTACGCTGATAAACCTCCATAGGTTAGAGTGTGAAGGTGTGCGTTGATGTTACGTATAACATTTCCTAAAATCCGTAGAGAATTATTTACATGGGAGTGCTGCAATTGAATTCGGTAAAAGTTAAAACCGCCTACAAGAGTCTAAATCTAGGTTCATGAAATGGAATTGAAGTTCGTATGTCGTGGTTCCCAATTTTAATAAATGGATTGATCCGCGAACACCAACCTTTGCAAGAATCAGAAGTTCCTGTGAATATTGTATTATCCGTCCCACCGCAATTGCCCTAAACTGAGATAATGTGTCTCGGAAAGCGTTCACGTCCATTGACACAAGGGAGAGCAGTACTGGCGTTAATTGTAGCTTGACTCATTCCTCTGAGGAGATCGTAATTACGTCGCTCCCGTGGAACGTCAAGGATTGCAATACACACGGCACACGAAGGTTGAGTATTACTGAAATTTGCTTAACGTAACCTATTTTGCTAGGATTCGCGGACACGCAGTCTTTCTCTCGTTCGTGCCAACCATTTTATTGCTGCTGGTGACGTACCTCGTAGACTAAAGATTCTAGAGGTGTAGTTAATATTAGGTTTGCAATTATTGTATGTAGATGAAAATTCAATACCCTATATAATTAATCGAGGACTTAGTTCGAATTATGTATTCAAGTATGTTAGATTAATGACACTAATACTAACTCACGGCCCAGGTACCCTGTAGCCAAATAAGTTAAACAAGTATACCAGATCATGAATTTTCACTTCTTATTTGATAAGCACCTTTTGAAATATATGTTGACAAGTATCTTCGTAGTTTACTGGTAACATACGCTGAACTGCATACAATAACAGTCTCCGACTCCTAGTTACTGTAATGTCTTTTTGAGTTGATGTCCTGTCGACAAAAAAATAGGTGTGAAGCGCATGCCAAGTTTAATCCCTTAAATTTTATTAGAAAAATTTCTGATCGCTTTATATTTTCGAAGCTGAAAAAGGACATAGAAAATTTCCAATAGATAGCAAATGTCGTAGACTTTGTGTATAGCCTTTAGCTTGGCCTTGTCTTCCTAAAATTGCTCTTTGGAAAGCGATACCAATTACAAAGGCTCGCAACGTGGAGGTGGCTACGCATCGAAATCCGACATTCGCCCTAGTCGCGTAAACTACTGGCGACATCAGTTTCAAACATATCAAGCCTAACTTGTAGCGCAAGAAGTTAAAGTGAAGCGAACGACACTTTATTATATTTCGTGTCTTACAAAATGCGTTTCGGATTGTTATACTAATATTTATACCCTACGGACGGAACGCTATTATGCTACATTTCAGCAGGCTCTAACATTTCTATGTACCCAAAAATTTGGGGAATCAAGTATGAAATAGGGCGAGCAGAGAAGAACCACGTCGTAATCGCGTCAGGCCTGAACTTGTTCGCGATTATTCGAAAGACCGACCAGCCTACGAATCGTACGTCTGTGTGCAAGACGCTCCAGGTTCAGCATCACGGTCGGGCCTAGCCCACCACAGCCATGCCCAGCGTTGCCATGACGTGGCCGTGAACCCAGATATTCCCGGAGCCAATGAAGTTCCCAGAGCCGTTAGGAGTTTCCAGTGAGGCCATGCAGGCGGACAGACATAACCTAATCCTGCTCCGAGGAGTAGAACTTAATCACCCCAAGTGGTATGACCGTAGACAAATGCCGGACCATCTACAGGCCTATACCCTAGCAGCTTAGGACCAGGGCTGCTGAACTTCGCATTCATCCCAGAAGGAACAGTGGCACGAAGGCCATCCTGGAATCCTATGCACGGCGTGATCGAGAGTGGCTTGAAAGTGTGTTGGAGACCTCCGAATTTTATTTCTTATAGGTATCGATAAGGATTGGAGAATGTATGGTAGGCTATAAATAATTCACTTTCTATCATAATTTTCCCACAATTTGTCGTAACTTCTCTTTTTATAGAGGTTTAATTAAAGCTCCTTTAATCGGGACATTCCTCGCTTTTGATATCCGTAATGTAATTATTAAAATTTTGTAATGAAACTTTCGAATCCTTCCACTTTTCATTTTAATTTCCTTATAAAACGGAGTAATTTTTCACGATCTTAAACAAGTATGGCACTAAGAATGCAGTAAAGATCGTTTAGAGGCTAGAGAAGCCTGCTTAATTTACTTTATCGAAATTCTACGTAAAACGGCGCTCAAACACGTTATATATGTACAACATCAGTACATCATGTTGTCTGAATAAAGCTAAAAATTAACAGTTCCAGAAGAAATTACTAGGACTGGTAGTTCCAATTATTTATATACACGATAAAATCATGCTGCACCAATTGCAGTAGTTAATAATAAATATAATCACGTAACTCCCCGAGAAATTAGATCCCAATGCAGAAAGATGATGACGACGAGCTTTCAAAATCCAAGGAGCGAAATGATCATGTATATTCTAAGGAATAAGCGTTGCCGCAGGAGCTTGTGGTTAATGGTTCCGTCAAGCCTGGCTCGAACGTATTCATTTGGAGCAGCCGAACGTATTCCAGTCACTCGTGTTCCTTCAAGTCACGTGCCTTTTCGCGCGTTTTTCCCACGACGAGAGGAATTAATAATAGACACTACGCTTCGTTTGAAAATTGCTGGAAGGTGGCGTCGGACTGTGCCTTTTTAAAAGTCAAAGGCCGCTATGTCGAATAGTGGAACACGCTCGCCGGTAACCATGATGCTTGCATGCATGCGAACGGTAATGTGCTCAAATAATTAGAACAATCTCTTATGGAGCAGCATGACCTATGGCTAGTGGCCGGCTCGCAGCGTACGTATTAGTTTCGCCGCCTACAATCGGAAAACACCCGTTCCCTAGCGTTCGCTAGGCGCCCTACCGAGAAGACATTACTATCTTCCGGCGTCGTAGTCATCGTATTTGCAACGAATGCATTTTCATAGGGACAGCTGAATGTCTAGCAACTTGTTTCTCCGTTCAATGACATTTCATTGCATGCAACCAAATGCATTCGTGGAACTACGCTATCTTTGCATTTGAGCAGTTATATCTTGGCGAGGAGAGGTCGGAGAGTATCATTTGTTGGCTCCATATAAGTGGTAAAGCGGTACTCCTGCGTCCTTCGACCGAATTTTCGCTTGGACATTTTTGTTGTGGAAGGCGGAGACGGGTTTTCGGTTAAAAGATTGGGTAAGTCTTAAGAACCCTGTTTCCTTTAGAAATTCATTCCTGGGCTCCAAATTAGGGAAAATTGGTCCACTGTAGAAGTCCAATGATATATAATAAGCGATTCTTGACTGCTAGGTAATTCCTTTCCAAAAAATTATACCATTAAGCTCCGAACCTGTTTACTATTGCTCTAAAGACCACATAGGATTTTATTTGTTCTTATTCAGTATGATTGGTGCGTGTTAATGGAATTGCTTCCTGTGTACATTCTGCCATATAAATTTTTTAATTAGTAACATGTCGATGGTATACTCTTCATTGGGACTGAAATTACTTGGTAACGAGAATTTACCCATTA
>NW_016907964.1:890372-893658 GCF_001483705.2 Eufriesea mexicana | reverse complement strand
AATCTTCGTCATCAGTGGAAAACCACTAATTTGCATGATTTAAAGATCATAAATAATTAACATTGTTTGCAAGACAAAATTGAGATACGTCAACTTGGCATGGTTTGCCAAAGATGAACATACCAAAGATTCGAAAAATTAAATGTTAATAAATAATTTCATAGAACTTATTTATTGTGGGTATATCAAAGAATTATTTAATTAATTGAGATAAAAATCACTTAGTAGTACACCATGAATGGCAAAAAATTTTGTAGCGCATATTTTTTAATGGATTATAATACAGACATTACATACTTGTCGCAACAATTAAGGGATCGAGAATTTATCTTAGAAAAATTCTCGATCTCTCTGAACTGCTGCTGCTTCCTGAAGAAGTCATCGTACACCGACCTACTGTCGAGTGTACTCTGGCCTCCAGGAAGCCCTAGTATTGTGGAAGCGTTTAAAAAATTTTGGGATTACGCATCCCTTCCATTGACCTCTTTAGGCCAATGGTTAAAGCTGAAAGAGAAAGGCGCTACCACACTCATTCCCAAACCCAACATTCACTCCAAGCCAAGGATTCCCATTGCTTAGGTCGGGTGCACCGGTGCACCGGGTTTCAGGGCTTTGGGTGGAAGATTTGGTGGGCATTCAGGGCGTTGGGTAGATTCTAGCGGGCATATTTCATGGGGACAAGACGGTATTACCCCCGCTAGGGCGTAGAGTGGTCCAGGCGCCACTTTCTACTCATATATTCGGTCTCGGGAGGGCAATATGGGGCAGGACAATCACGGTGGGCGACGAAGGCTGGGCAAGCCGCGTTGATACCACGAAAGGAATCCCGAATCACGGTCGGGCTTGGATAATGAAGACGGGAAAAGCATAGTCGCTGATACACTCACACAGTCTAGTCAACGTCTACAAGCGGTAGGTATATGGACGCGTCCATCGGGTATCCAAAAAATTACGCTGCATACATAAAGTATGCAGCGGGAATGCTCGGAGAAATCGTGCCCTGGACCAAATACTTATAATAGGGCTAATTAGTTTTACTTGCGAGAAAGAAAAGCCCTGAAAGTAGCACACGTTAAGGGGCTAGAAGACATTCGGGAAGATACCGTAAAATGCAAATAAAGATTTTCCGGATTGAAAAAACAGTATTAAATGGAGATTGCTTACAACTGTTTATACACAATATTAAATAATGTATTAAACAATGTATTAAACAACGTATGAAACAATATATTAAACAATATATTAAACGACATAATTAAGAAATTATATTATTAGGAAATATTCGTCGGAAAATTGTCAATCTTCGAACTGTTGTAACTTCGTAAAGAAGCGTCGTATGACGATCAACTTTGGCTCATTTTAAAGCTCGAAGCCTCTACTTTAATATAAATATACAGCAGGTGTTCCAAAATTTCAGAGTTTCAAGAAGAAAAATGGAAAATAGAAAATAATTTTTTTCTTCAAAAACTTTGAAACGTTTAGACGACTTTACGTATCTTAATAATTTTTTTTAATATTTATTTTAAATGTGCTTTATAGAGGAGAGCTTCCTCTTTACAAAGATCCCTTAAAAGTCATCGTGTGATTTTTTGTTGTCGTTTTATCGCGGTTTGAATGAAAAGTTATAGACTTAATACCAAATAAATCGCGATAAAACGGCGAAAAAAAATCGTACAAAGACTTTTGATAGATATTTGTAAAGGAGAAACTCCCCCCTATAATGTCCATTTAAAGTAAATGCCAAAAAAAAATTATCAAATTTCGTAGAGTCATTTAAATGTATCCAAGTTTCTAAGAAAAAGACTATTCTCGATTTTTCACTTTACTTTTTGAAACTCAGAAATTTTTGATAACCTGCTGTATATCTATATTAAAGTAGAGGCTTCGAGCTTTAAAATGAACTAAAGTTGATCGTCATACGACGTTTCTAAACAAAGTTACAACAATTCGAAGATTGACAATTTTCCGACGAATATTTGCTAATAATATAATTTCTTAATTATATCGTTTAATATATTGTTATTTATATTGTTTAATACGTTGTTTAATACGTTCTTTAATACTTTGTATAAAAAGCTGTGAGCAATCCCCATTTAATACTGCTTTTCCAATCCAGAGAAACCTTCTTTGTTTTTTACGATATTTTTCTGAATTTCTTCTAACCCCTTACGGTGGGCTATCTTTTTGACATATCTTTCTCGCAAGTGTTTTTTGGCGACTCTATTATAAGTATCTGATCTCGAAATTGACTCGGTTTGACACTATGGATGCAGAATCGTGCATTGTTATTTTTTTGTAAAATGATGATGCATTCGTGTTTCTTGTTAATTACAGTACATGATCAGAGTGCAAATGTCTATGTATCTCTTTTATTTCATTTCACGAAATAATAATTGTTTAATTATAAAACTCTTTTCCAACTTTCTATAAGCTTATATATCCCTTCTTCGTAAAATTCCTGTATTTTATTTCAAAAAATGAATTTACTACAGCTTCGATTTCAATATAATTTTGCAAATAGCTTTAAATTTCTATTTTCAAGCAGATTGGACACAGATAAAAACAAATTATAGTAATAAGATGACAGATTGGGGATGTAAGGTCGAAGTATATATAATTGAAAGTTATAAAATACAATCGTAAGTTGTATATGTGTATATATCAGCTGAAAAACATTTTATCAGCAGGGATAGCATGCGGCTGCTCCCACGCGAAACGCGAATGGGGTGAATTGGGGCGACGAGCTATTTCTATGGTCCCCTTCTTGCTTTGGTATTTCTCGTAGGATGTGCTGCTCTTCTTTATCGACAGAGAGGATTGCCACTTTCTTTCGGTTCCTTTTTGCCACTGTTGGGTTTTGTGTTTTGAGAGAGCTTGTCGATGGGATTCGTTCAATGCACAGTGTGAATTTGAGGATTGATGAGAGTAATATAGGCAAGGGAACAATTTTATATCTAACTAATTCCATATTTTTCTTTCTTTTCTTTTTGGAATTTCATAGAAGGGTTGTTTCCTTCTTCTCAATTCTTCTTTGGTGTTGTTAAGATCTGTTTTCTGAAAGAACTTGTCGATGGGATTGGTTCAATGCACAGTGTGCATTTGAGGATTGATGAGAGTAATATAGGCAAGGGAACAATTTTATATCTAACTAATTCCATATTTTTCTTTCTTTTCTTTTTGGAATTTCATAGAAGGGTTGTTTCCTTCTTCTCAATTCTTCTTTGGTGTTGTTAAGATCTGTTTTCTGAAAGAACTTGTCGATGGGATTGGTTCAATGCACAGTGTT
>NW_016907964.1:883409-888435 GCF_001483705.2 Eufriesea mexicana | reverse complement strand
ATAGTAAAATAGTAATTATTAGTAAAATAGTAATATAGTAATTATTAGTAAAATAGTAATATAGTAATAAAATAGTAAATATCCCAAAATTAAAATTAAAATAAGATTAAAATAATTAAAGATTAAAATTGAAGATTAAAATATCCCAAAAGAAAAATTTCACAAAAATACAAAATTTGTCTCCAAATTTCTCACGAATTCTACGCATTTCAGTTACAACGTTTCTTCAACGAGAAATTTTTACGAAATTGGATTATAAATAACAAAACGTTAGGATCTGGAAGGAAAGGAAGCATAGTCGATAAAATCGTGCTCCTATCCAGAAATTCGAGACGTAGCCACGTGTGCCTAAACACGCGTGACCATTTGCATTTGTTCGCACGGAAGTTTCTCCATACACCCCTTTTTACGACACCTCGTAGCTAGGGCCGTGACTTATGCTCGTAGGCAGAGCCGTAGCATAATCGCCCAGCACCGAAATCGTTCGTCCCTTTTTTCGCGTAATAGCCATGGACGGCGACGAGCCACGACGATCATCGACGACGAGGGGACGTACAAAAGGGGCCACTTAATTTTCGCGAGCACAATGCGGATGTGACCCTTTTCCGCAAACGATGTTCTACTCGGGGGAGCCCGGTCGTTACGAAGCAATAAAGTTCGGTAATGATCGTGTTTTGAAAATAAAAAGGAAAAAAAAGGAGGAGAAGATGCTAGAAAGAAGGGTGGCTAGGGGGATGCTCGAGACGAAAGGAGTCAATTCCAAGGAGTTAAAATTCGAGGATAGTTTAAGGAACACAAATTGTAAAGTTTGGTCATACTTCGCGCGTAATCTATCGAACGTATCACTTAACCTAAAAAGAGAGCAAAGGTAACCTAAAGCGAACAATAACCTACTCGTTGCAGGAGATTTTAATTATCGCATTTTACTCGTTCCGAGCTTAAGGATAAATTGTTACGTTATATTCAACTTACAATACTTATCTCGTTCGTCTTAACTCTTTGGGACACGCTGGGATTAAAAGTGTCCCACCTTTTTGATGCACTGTAATGCATGGTGGGACATTTTTAGTAAATATTGCAATGGCAATCCCACGTGCAGATTTATATTTCGTGTTATTTACGTAAAGCAGTTGGCAATACCTGGTGGACGTCGAAATAAAAATAAAAATGAAATTAAAAATTACTGGAATTTCAGGGAAGGTATTCGAACGACGTCCTAGTTTGAGCAAACTTGCAAAGAAATTGGCTAGAAACCGTATCCGTTACCGTGCCAATAAAACAGCGTACACCATATTGCCTAGTTTGGAAATAATCTCCGTGAAGCAGGATACCGACGCAGTTAGGCGATTCATGCGGAAGATAGTGATCTTTACTGGAACCTGCCACCACATAAATGGCGTAATGCGCACCATGCTCAGATATTTGCAGTTATATAAAGAGCTCGGAGTCATCTATAGGCACGCACACACGTACACGCGGTTCCTTCTGTTTCCAAAGAGAGCCGGAGCTCGCTTCTCGTCCGTACACACACGCGCACACACGCGCATGTACACGCAAACACGAACACACGTACACAGGTATACATCTATATGTATTTGCACACGTAGACTCGTATACACGTGCAGAGGTTCCCTTACAAAGTTGCACGGAAAGGAAAGAAAGGTGGATAGAACGGCCCAAAGGGCGGAGATTAAGGGTCGCCGAGGAGATGAGTTTGTTAAAAAGGCAGAAGCGGGCCAGCAGCACGCATCACGGACATCAAAGAGACAAGACGAAATGAAATCCAACCGCTGCCCGTCGCCACCCCTCCTCGAGACTCTCTTCTCTTCTCCTTTCGCGTCCCCGTCCTCTTTCCTTTATCCACTCTCCTTTCTTGGCCACGACTTCCTGCTACCGCTGTCTGCGCCATCTTTTTTTCCCTCCTTTTCTTTTTTTCCCTCCTCTTTGCCTTCTCCCTACAGTCTTCAGGTACTCCACATCCGCTTCAACCCGCGTCTCTGCCTCTTATCATCCCCGTCTCTCTCGCCCCCGCACTCCCACTCTCTCTCTCTCTCTCGCACGCGAGCTCTAATCGTGTCCTCGTCGCGTGCGCGTCTCTCTCCTTCTGCCGCCGTGGCCATCTCTCGTGTGCTTCTCGAAAGAGCAAACCGGAGGAAAACACGGCGACAAAGCGAGACGGAGTCGCGGAAGAGGGCACGCAAACCCTTTACACGCGGCCGATGTGAACGCTCGGTGCACAGAGCAGCCACACTGTTTCCCTCTCGCAATTTCTGAATCGTCCCGCGCTTTGCCTCTCCGCGGTGTTAAACGCAATTTTTAAGAACGCGCGCAGACCGGGTCGAGTAATTGCCTTGTGGCTGCGCCGGCCCGGGGCGTGTGCAATTTTGTACGGTTTCGCGTTTGAGGACCGTGAACGCTGAACGTGTCAACGGTTTTTATGATCCTCGCCAAAGACATGCACATGCAGCTCCGCCTTTTTATTTCCCTTCCTTTTTTTCCCCCCTTGTTTCCCTTATTTCCTTTTCCCGCTCCTTTCTCCTTTTTCATTTCGCCCTTTCTCCCTCTTTTTGTAAGACGTGACTTAGACCGGTTTGATGGTTTTTCCGACGCTTTTTAATCCCGCCCACCGCCACCGAGTATCGCCATTTCGAAACGCTCTCCGTTTTTATCCCGCCGTTTCAATGGCCTTTGCTAAGGGAACGTTCATGGAGGTAATTAAATGGTACCATTTAATTGATTAACGCGATTCGCGTAGAAAGGGGATGAATAACTTGGAGAGTTGTAAAGCACTGAAAGAGATATTGCTCGCAAAAGATCCCGTCGAGTGATAAGGATAAATCTCAGGCGCTTCAGTAGTACAGCCTACGATATAGCAGACGAACACGGTCCCAGTTATCTGGCTGCCATAGCGGAAGCTTGAACTTCTGAAAAATTATAATGGGGATTGTTTATCGCAGAAACTAATATCGTACCAGTTATTAACTTCGTATTACGTTGAATTAATATTAATATTCGAAATTAGTGCTGTATCTCAACGTTATAATTCGATGTTAGTGCTGCGTGCTGCATCTTGATTACTGATAACCGAATAGTAGTTGATAGTTGATTATTGGTTGCTCACGCGTTATAGCCGGGAATTTTGAATTCCTATGGTCCACATATTTCTATGAAGGGTCTTATTTCTATGCTTTTCGCAAAGCTCCATGGCGTTCCTTTCTTCAATCGCTAATTGGCTGATACGATTCAGCCCATTAGCCATTTGCTCCCCGTGACGATTACGATTTTGTTCACCTACGTTTCACCTTCCCGTAGAGACCACGCGACTTAGCTTTGCTACCAAAAATAGACTTTCGTGACGGTATCTTTTTCCATTTGCTTCTAGAAAATTTCACGCAGTCATCGATCGGTTTGTAATTTGTTTTTACTAAAATAAGAAATCCCGAATCGCCAATAGTCGAGTCGCGACTTTTTCCCGAAATGGTATCTTACTGTATTAAGTTTATTAATATTAATATTAATAATTGGTACGCTATTGGTTTCTACGAGAAACAGTCGCTATTATAATTTTTCAAAAGTTCGAGCTTCCACTATGGCAGTTAAATAACTGGGACCGTGTCCGTCTGCTATATCGTAGGTTGTACTACTGAAGGCCCTACCACCAGAGATTTATCCTTACCACTCGACGGGACTTTTTTCTTTCGGGATATTTACGATTGCAGTTTTATTATTGACTTAATTACAGATTTATTTCGAATATTTGTCATGTGCCGTTGTGACTTATGGCGATATCTGAAAATTTCCACGCTGGTGGCAATTTTCGGATGTTGTTGTCAGACCACAGTGCCAGTTGATAACTATTCGGAAGAAATCTCTATTTAAGAATAATAAAGCTTTAATCATAAATATCTCGAAAACTATGAAATAGTTGCTCTTATAATGATACATTTTCTTGATAATTGTGAGGATGACTACATCTATGAACCGAAGGACTTGCACTCTCCTTGTGAGTTTATTTTCAACTTAAGTACGTAATTTAATCTGTAATTAGATAATTAAAATTCCCATAATCGATATTTTATTATAGAAATAAATCATTACTCGATCATCCACCGTCAATTACCCAATGACATTAACCAAACTCTCGTTTCCACTTGTTCAACAGCTCCACTGAAACGAACTTCCGCCATCGTTGCTTAATTCGTTTAACCGAAAAATCCGTGGACGATTCGGAAAGTTTGCTCGTTGCTACGTCGTCGCACCAATAAAGCCCGTGGAGTTAAGGCGCACGACGGAGTCGCTTCCGCTCGCCAGGGCGATTCAAATTCCAGCGCGGGAATGATCAGATCATAAATATGTATCCGCCGGTAACCGGCCGGGATTCATGGAAATTCTTTAATTGAGTTATTTTGCTTTTCCCAGCGGGAAAACCGGCGGTATAGGGGATTCAACGCCTCCGGGAAATCCTTGTGGGAAGCGTGCAGCCTCGAAAATCTTCTTAGACGAGATCCTGCAAGCAAAATTCCGCTTACCAACCGTACGATTACGTCGTTCGCCGCTTTCCATAGCCTCCTTCCGGCTTGGATCGCGACCACCGGACATCCGGCGCGTGGGCGTAATAGCATTTACGCGGGACGCGTAAAATAAAAGTGTCGGTTTAATGAGAACCTGGACAGGGATCTCGTCATCTTGCAACAGCGCGTCCGGCTCGAAGATTATCGCGATAATTAAAATGTAAAGGTTAAATTGCATTCCTTCTCTGTTACGTGATAGCCGGACAACGACGTGGACGGGGGTATTCAAGCCTCTTACACCCTCACGCCTTTCCTCTGGCATTTAATGGGAGTTCCAGAACTTTGGATTTAGCGGTTGGTAGGACTGTGATTGTTTTGTGTTACGATGATATTCAAATTGTTAATTATACGTACTGAGTAGAACTGATAAATAATTATATTTAATAATATATTAAATTATATTATATATCTACTTAATAATATTTAATTATTTATTTATTACATTTTATAATATA
>NW_016907964.1:865427-883392 GCF_001483705.2 Eufriesea mexicana | reverse complement strand
TTTTGTGATTAATTTGGATCAAAATCACTTGATAAAACTAAATAGTGATTTTTGTCTAACCAATCAGGTATACGAGGTATATTTACATGTTCATTTTTATTTCTTTTTTATAGAAAATTGTTTCCTTTTTGTGATATTCATGATCAGATTAAATTTTCTTTTAAAAACCTCAAAAATCAATGGTTTTAATTATATTTATTGAAAGTATAACAGAATTTAAATTATTTGTAAATTTGTATTTATAAATTAGATGAAATAACAATCTTATAATTATTTTAAAAGGCTACTGTAAAGATGGCAGAAGGATATAATATTTTAACGATGGCGATTATTTTTATAGTCTATTTTGTATCGAATTTCTTCCCATTCGGGGGGAGGGTAAATCATCATGCTATGCGAAAAGAGAAAAAAGCAATTTTATGATTTCACAAATTTGCAATAATACGTGGAATTTGCCTTCTCTCCCTAAATTCCTCGAATCAGACTTTAACACCCCACTGCAAGTGTCTCACAAGAGCCGCCTGTCAGAGATTCCTAGCGAGATATATTGAAAATTCCTGTCATGTTCGCAACGTCGTATTATGAACTTCACGAGGAGTATTCATCCTCCACTGATCGCCAGGGCGAAAACAATATGTGAGACAAGCCTGCGTATAAGTAGATGGTCGAGTAGACGAAATCGTTTTACGGAACGTTTCATCCAAAATCAGATTTGCACGGATGAATTAGCACAGCCAGTGATCATTTAACTAACAATATTATTTATTCACGTAGAATATCAATTTCTATACAATACTAGTTATTATCTAATTAAAAAAGAAAAAAAAAAGAAAAAGTTTATGAAAATTCAAAGTTGGTCTAGAACTGTAATTAAAAGATGTCCATATTTAAACTCTATTTGCAGTTCCTCTTGACGGAAATTCTGAATTAAATATTCAAAATTATCATTTCACGAATTGTACATTTTACAATAATCAAAATTAACACTTTGCGTGCCCAATGATATACCAACTGAAACTAGTGCCATCTACTGGGAATGCTAATAGATTTCCTATGTGAAATAGTAATATTACAACGTGTGACAATTGAAAGCACTTTGGCTAATGCACAAACACGCTGTTTTAGAAAGTATACGGTATCGTATTTAATAAGCATCATTACAAGAATCATTATCCACTGCAGAAGTGTCCTATAGCTAAAGATTAGTATAATAAATGACTAAATCAACGAGCAAGAAAGTCACTTATACGTGTACAAACAATTACGCAAAGGTTTCATTTACGATACAATTTTATGAAGACGATGTTGTCTATCTCTTATACAAAACAATTCTATACACGGAATATATTATTATATAATATTTACGTGGAGACACGAACATAATCATTAACCGTGAAAACTAAAGGCAAAGATCACTGGAAGAATCCTTTCGAGAGGCGACTAATGGCGCGTCCGCCATCGTTTTAGTTAACACTAAAAATCGCTAGGTGGCGCGCTAGTGCTCTATTTGCGAGCGCCCGTCCGATCGAGATGGCGCTGCACTGCGCTTCGAGCGCGTTGTCAATTATAAATCGCGATCTAACGCTTTTCCACTCAAAATTCCAACACCTGAATCGCTCTGTGTGACACTCGAACAGAATTGAATTGGAGCAAAACTTCTTCCATCCACTCGTAACGCGTCTCTCGTTAAATGATAAACTCACGCACACACGCCCCGTAGTCGCTCGTGGCATTTTAATATCAGACTTAGATAGCCTAGCTACGCGGAGGTATCGACAGGGGGCGAGGTAAAGCAGCGGGAACTGGGGACAGGTCGAAAGGTGGACACGAGGGATGGGTGTGCACTGAAAAGGCAGAGAGGGAGACAGAGAGAGCGAATCGGACCAGTCAGCTGTCTAATGACTCGTTACCGGTAGAGAGCTCGTAACGAGGCCACCGATAAGTGACAGCAGGTATTCCGTCCCCACGTGACCAAGCTTGAAGAGGGTCGCTCGAGGTGGCCGAGCTCGCTTCGCTGGGAGGATACGGCACGGGCAGAGGTTGCTTACCTACGGTTCTGCATGTCACTGGCACTTGCCCGGTGCCGGTCGATGCCGCCTCTGCCGTGGGGCAGGATCAAAGCGGTAATTAACGTTTCAATCTCAAGCAATTCGACGCTGAAACGCGCTTTTAAGAAATGGATACGGTAATTGGACCGGGGCTGCGCAAGTTTTCGTCGTCTACAAATTACGCGGAACCAAATGGAACTTAACGGGCCAGGGAAACGAGGGTGCACCGAGGGAAACAGTAGTTTTCACACAGTGGATTACACTTCGGCAAATTGATTCGCTTTACACGGCTCTTTTTCTCTCCTTTTTTTTTTTTATTTCATCGCGGATGGAGTTATAAGTTTCCCTTTTAATTAGAGAGGTTATACCAAGATGGTGATTAATGGCGGGTAGTTTAACTTGTTCCCTAACGGAGAGTTCCATAAATACGACTCGATGTATCCTGCGAGTAAGAAAGTTTACCCACCCGCGATTTTCTAGGTTGTCAGGCGTTAATGTATTTATATAAGCCACCTTTAAACCCTTCAATCGCTAATTGCGCGTGATAATTTAAATAGGATTTAAATCGCGTTATAATTAATCGGCCGGCTCACGTCCGCCATGCGTTTCATAAATTTATACTTGCGTGCAGAGGGTATTATCGACACCTACGACGCGTATTATAGAGGCCACTTTCTAATGATCATCTCGCAATCATTCTCTATGGTTATACTCCATACGTTATTACAAAAATGTATCTATTTAGTAAACAATAATCATATTCGACAAAATAAAAATAGATAGTAGGAGTTATCGTATTATCGCGTTAAATTTACCGTATATCGAGTATCATAGGAATCAAATATGAGAGGTTAGAATTATGTTTAAAATAGGATATCATTACTCGATTAATAACATTGTAGTTACATTTAAATACCGATACTTTGACCATAATTGTACCGTTTACGGCCACACGTAGATAGTAGAATAGCTAAACGATAAATCAGACATTTGCTGGCTTATATCTTCACGTGCCACTTAAACAAGCAGCAATGTAATATACACCTTCCAATATTCAACTGATTGCATTTAAAATTTAAAAATCCTCATTGTACATTCTCCTTTCATACTCTGATCTACACCTACTCCAGCATGCATCAAACGGCAACACGAATTTCTCGTCATAGAGTATAAGAATGGAATGAAAAAAACTAGATGGCAAACGCCGGGAAAATTCTCGATTGAAAGATACATTGAAATTCCAAGGAGTCCTGCACGAGATGCCGATACCGGCGTCGACTCTAATCCCATTTGCCTGTTCCTTCAGTCAGCCACGGTTACGTCCAGAATATCCCTCTTTCTTACCACCGAAACTCGCGCCCCCCTCCGTTCCATCTGTCTGTACCTATTTCGCTCTGTTCCTCTCCTACCGCCATTATGTTCCCTTTGCTGGATGGTTACGCGTCTCTATAGCAACCCGCCACCGAGGGCAGACAAGAGAACGCCGGCTACCTACGCACACACCCACCCACAATCGCACTGGCAGGAGCATGCGTGCACCCACGTGCCGGGCATTGCGTATGGAGTGACCCATTTTAAAAAAATCGTCGCACGAAAAAAGGCGGGGTCGGGATTTTTCGTGGCTGCAAAGGCCGCGTAGCGAGAAAAGAACACGGAGGAGCTCGGTTAATTAGGTTGAGTACTTGGCGGGCACGGAGCAAGTGGATTAGCCGTGAAGTGTCGCGCGAAATGTTTTTCTGTTTTCCTTTCCTCTCCTTTCCCGCTCCCCTCCCCCCTCGCCCCCCTCTCGCGATGGCTAGCCTTCTCTTTTCGTCTCCTTAACTTCGTTCGGACGTTCGAAGGGACAGGCAAGAAGGAGAGGGGGCAGCACGGGTTTAAAAACCGTGTCCCAGAAGCGGCGCGGACATCGTCGTGGCCGTAGCTCGTAATTGAATTTCGCGCGCGCGGGAAAGGAGGCTAGGGGAAAAAAGTGGAACAGACGCCCGGGACGGGGCACAATGGAAACCCCGGCGGATCGCAATTACTCCTGTTCTTCGACCGAGACGAATTCTTTTTAAAACTTATACCCGGGAAACCGGCTTTCATTTTAAGCCTGCAGTCTTGTTTACGCGACCAAACTACGGGAATAAAAATTGTTTCGCGTTAAAAAGTACGATCAATCCGTGCGGCAACTTCGCGTCTATCTCGGGGGCAATCCGAGCTGTTCGTTAACACGCGTGGCAACTTTGTCGGCTGAGGTTTGCATCAGTTTTACTTTTATATTCTTACATACGGGATGATCGTGGATTTCAACGGGCATTTAGAAAATTTGGGGAATTTAGGAAATTTTTAATCAAGAATGTGACAAGAATAGATCGTATATATTTATCGTCTAGAGATTCCAACTAATTTTATTAATTTTCATACGAATTTTTTTATTTCTATTTTTATTTTTATTTTTGTCATTTTTATTGAAAACTCTTTACGAATTTTTCATAGTTATTATTCTTGTAATACTTTTCTTTGGATGTTTAGATTTTCGACATTAACTTATACTATTAATATTATATTAACTAATAATATATAATAATTATTATACTAATAATATTATATATTATATTATCTTGGAATATATGCTATACTTATATACTATACATTACTCTTACATTTTGCATAGTTACAATGTATAAAATACTTATACCATATAAACAATTATTCTATATTTATTACATATATTATTCCCTATGTTTGTTCGATATAAAATCCTTATATTGTATACTTTGTTTTTATTATATAAAATACATCTAGATTATATTTATACTGTACTTGTATGTATATATAATACATTATACCTAGCCATCATTTATCCTATATAGTATAAATTATGTGCTATACTCATACATTACGCTATAATTACATATTACATTTACATTGTAGGTTATGTTTAAGCTATAAGTAAGTACACCTATTCTGTGTATTATAAAACCCAAAATTTTCGAAGAAATAATATAAATCCTCATCTAAGTCTTACTCATCTTAACTATTATACCTCATCTGCGCAACATAATTTTATTTCTCGTGATAGATACGCGTCGTATAAATTGCAAAAACAGGCCAGTATTGGGAAAAGTAAAATAAATTGCTGGGAATAGCGATCGTTTAAATGGCTGCAGGAATGGGCGGGCGATATTTTCCGGTATTCGGTTATTTAAGGAAACAGCAGGGCGAAATTAATACGCTGTCAATTGCGAAATCGGCGCGGTAATACCGGCAAGTTGCGCAAAATGCCTTGCGCCCGTAACACCCGTAAATGACGTGGTGCGGATCGAAGCGCGTTCAGGGGCAAGGCCCCTTGATGAATTGTCCGCACGTGCCTGCCCACGTACCACACCTAATTACATGCTGATCACAACGAGTACCTATATTGTCCTTTGAAATGCGAAATTGCCTATTGTCAACGTTTTCGCGGTCGAAACAACCGGCAGCCTGTAATCGAAATTTACCTCCTGATACATTTTCAATGGGGGAGCATTGTTGTTCCTTTCGCCGCGTGCCCACCGTTATACTTTAATTCCGTTCGTGATGCCGGAGGAATACAGAGTTGCACACCGTGGCTTAGGAGCTCCGCGGTGTGGCGGAAATGGGAATGAAGAGTGAAATGGCGACGATCGTTACGCGTGATACGAGACGTGTGCACTGAATTATAGAGAAGCTGCGAATATTTCTGCGATATAATTCCAATTACTTAACGAATTTTTCTTACTGTATTTTCAAGGATATTTTATACACTCGAAATTCATGTATGTAAGTTACGTATGTAAGTATATATTAAGAGAATATCGATGTTGAAACGCCAATGCTGTAATTAGTAAATAGTATACTTACATTTCATGCTTTCCTAATCCTCCATCTGTCAAATTTCTCTCAAACCTTATTTGGGTTATTGGGTTTGTTTCTGTAAGTCAATAAGTTAGATTAGTAAATGCAAAAATGTGAAAAATTGTCCCTTTTCTGTTTATTACAAGTCACATAAAGCTCTATTATTTTTATACAGCAAATATAAAAAGAATTTCTATAAAATCGATTGATAGATCATTTATAACATATTTTGTTTTTATAACTTCATCAGAACTGTCATAAAATTTGTACTAGATACAAAAATAACTCAAAAATTACCTCCCCTGTCATCACGAAAAATTAATCAAGAATTTAATACAATAAAACAATCCGAAGATTATCTTTTACCGTTACCCTAATCCACAGCTATCTTTCGCGTACCCAAAATAACTAAAGATAATTTCCCCATATCGAGAAAGAAAACCAATTAAGACAATTTTAGCATGACTTATTAGGAACCCTGAATAAATTTCGCTGCACGATACCTGCCATTTAAAATTACCCCACACCTAAGCTATCAGCCACAATTGTACAGGGCCCATGCCGTGACGTGTCGCTGATCGGCATTTATTTTTTTCCCACCCTTAAAATCGCCCATCGTGGCGTGAGTCGTGGATTGATGTGTTTGCTGGAGCTGTTGATAGATGGAGGCGCCCGTGTTGTCGGCGCCCTTTCTACCCCCTTAACATAGACAAATGCTTCCTAGCCGCCCCAACAAATATCTCCTCAGATTTATTATGCGAAACCGCTTCGGTGGCCTCGCAGCCGTCGGCTACGTTCCTGAAAAGTTTTCGGGAGAGGGAAAAAAAATTGGCGTTCTTTCACGAGCAGCCGTGCGTGGCCCCGGGGCAGGAAGGAAGACACAGCGAAGAAAAGCACTCCCGATTCCCCGGTAGCGGGGACGAGACCTTTTAATAAGTTTTATTTCAAGATCAACGTCTTATGCCGTATTAAGTAGAATGAAAACGAAAGCCGGCGAAGGAAACTTCTGCCTGGGTCCCGGTTGATTTTTCGTTCGACTCGCCATTCATTACGACCTTGCCTTTCAGCTTGACCACTCCTTCTTAATTATATCCACCGCGCTAATTAAATGCCTCCACGGCGGCATGGTGAAGTCCCAATTGGCCACCATGTTAAATGACAGCGTTGCCGAATATTTATTTCGAAGGTAGTTAATATGTAGTGTCAGTACTACAACGATAGTAACGAATCTATTAACATCGTAATAATAATGGTAATAACAATGCTAGTAGCAATTTAATAACATATACTTTGTAACAAATGACGTAGAGGTTATGTAACAAATATCTGAAAATAATTTTTATAATAGGATATTTATCAGATACATTTCTTCACGGTGAATAGATTTACTCTATTCCCATAGCAAGTTCTAGGATTATATATTTGCTATTCAGATGACTCGTGAAATCAGATACAGCACTGGCCTTGACACGCGTTGCCATCATAACCTATAAAGATAGTACGTGCGCTCTACGTTCTCCGATTTCACTGGCAAAGCTAACCCCACTAGCATATAATCAATCGCAATCCGTTAATAGGTCCTGTGGTTCTAATACAGTTAAAAAGTATCGAATTTCTAACCATAGTTTATCGCTAAGGTTATGTTCTCTTAATACGTTTTATATATCACGACACGGAACATTTACGGCGGCAGTTCGCTTATTAATTAATCCAACTCGTCCATCAATATATTTCACAATTTTCACCACGAATCGCACTCCATACCATCGAAAAAAAAAAAAGAAAATAAAAGAAAAAAGGGATAGAAAAAAAGAAGAAACGAAAAATACACCGCGCCGTGAAAACAGCGAGGGAAAAATTAGTGCGCGCAACGAAGATGGCGCAGGACAGGTACGTATAAATCACCTATCGCCAGTGGTCCGCGGTTCATTATCATTACTCGCGGTTCACGTGACACGCCACGGCGAACGCGGTGCCGGCGGATGACGTCGGTCGCTGACACCCTTCCCCGCAAATTATTGTGGATATAAAAGTGCCGCGAAATAACGTTGCCGAACGAACGAACGAACGAACGAACAGCCGCGTTCACATAAGTGCAAACGTACACGCGGCCAAACAAAACGCTGTTGGCCGATCTCGTCGCATATTTGTGGCTCCGCTATCCGGTCGTAAATAAAGTCCCTCTAAAAACAAAAACGCAACGAAATAACGAACAAATGTAGCCATCACTTCTGCTACATAAACCTCTGCGCCGGTGTACGCCGGCCCCCCACTCCTCTCGACATTGGCGTCGCCGATCAGCGCTGATAGTGGTCGTGCGCGAACCCACGACACACATTGCCGATTGCTGAACCCGGCCAAACCGGAGAATTCGTAAACTGCAGTATCGACCGATCCGACCACGATCGATCTTCGTGTTGCGCGTGATCGCCGATAAACGTTTGGTACCGCTTTCTCGCCCTGCCTGGGCTTCTGTTATGTCGCCGAGTATAGATTTTCGGCTTTTATTTCGCGATACGTCAGCACGGTTCATTTGTGTACCTTTGTTTAATATTTTTTCCCGTTTAACGGCACAGGTATCGAAAATTAATACGAAGAATTTGTAGACTCGTTATTCTTGCAACTAGTGGAAGCACACAGGTGTTTCGGCGAAAATGTTCACTCTCGGTGGAATAGAATTATGAAATATAATTATATATATTTGTTTAGCTTTATTGTATTATATTAATTATAATTACACAGAGTATGTAACGAGTATATATGTATGAGTGTCACAAGCTACAAGTTTCGACGTTGCAGCAAGATGGCTAACTTTTTAGGTTAGGAACGACTCGAAGTCCGCGTTTCCACGATTTTTCGAATAATTCGAAAGAAGACTAGGGCTGGTTACAGTGCAAGTGCGAAAATTGAGCAATTTTAACACGGTCAAGTTATTTGCTTTATTTCTCTGTAACTGTATTACGACAATAAATAACGGAGTACAGTGAAATGGCTATATTTCTCCATTTTGTTTAAGGCAATTGGTTCGAACGTTGCGTCGTACCATTTATCTGGCTAATTGTAATTTTAACCGCGTCAGGTTATTGTTAATCGCTTACCCCTCTTTCACAAATAACGCATGCAAATTCGGGAAACCATTCCTGGTACATCTTCCATGCGAATCAAACTAACATAAATTCACGTTTCCTATTCCATAAAATAACCAATTAAAATTCCACTCTAGGTTTAGAAATAACAAATATCCTTTAAGAAAAATCAAAATTTTGAGATAATTATCAAAACTGATGCTTCTACCAATCATCGTGCTACCATCCCCACCACTTGGTCCTCGCTAATCATCGACTCTCGGTTCTTCCAAGCGATACCCCTTCCACCCGAGTCTCAAGACGAAACTTTCTCGCGAATAACGACCGATACCATGCATCTGTAGTCTCTAACTTCCTCTGAATATCATCGAGGCACAGTCAGGCGTCCCTACGTCGACCAATGAAACGAGATTGCCGTGGATCGACGCAGGAAAAGATAAATTGCGGTATTCTTGGGCACCGCGGATGTAATATCGGTGTATATTTACGAGGCCGGCGGGAAAGGGGTACCGGGGGGGTTGGGGCGAGGGACACGAAGATCGTGGGGTAGCGAAGACGAGGATCGAGGACGGCGGTGGGTAGTCGACGGGGCGGAGGTTTCTAGCGTTTCTTGCGAGACGGAGATCCCCGGGCTGCGCCGTTCAAAAAACATTCAAATTAATTCCAGCCGGCTTGCTCCAATGATGGCGGCCAATGTTGTGCAACATAAGATGAGACCTTCGGCCTCGTGTGCTCCTCCAGAAATACACGGTATGCGTGCACACTCTTCTATCAACTCGCAAGTATGTACCCTCTAGGATTCCCATAGTCCTCTGTACAGGCTGTTTTATAACACGTGTCTGCCTTTTTTCCAATTCGCTCGAGACTCGTGGATAACCACTGCTGCCAATAATTTTAAATCGTCTATTTTATCCTAGAAAAATTTTGTGTACGTAGATGCAGGTACACCAACATTTGGGGCTGCTGTCAATTGGGTGTCGTGGATAATTTCAAATTTAAATCGGTCATTTCCAAATTAACGAATAGTTTGTAGAATATTTTGTAAGAGAAAAATTTTGGAATCCTTTGGGAAATGGAAAAACAGTAGGATCGTTTCGTGCGAATACCACCACAGGCAATTTTGGGCTTACTTCTCATATTCCCTGTGATTAATAAAAATTTTGAATAAATTTTCGGGTTCTGGTGAGAGTAACCAGGATAATTACTATGCCGATACAATGAAACATAGTTTCCCGAAATTCTTTCGGTTATCTCGTTCACCTAACCTCAAATCCAATGCGTCCACCGCTCGTGAGACATCCTATACACTTAAGACACCCTTATGCATCCCGGTTTTTTATGTACCCCAGCGTGTTCATGTACCTGTCGGTCTACGTATCCGTGGGTACATGCCGAAGACCACCCCCTAACCCCTTTTGCGCGGTGGCATCGGTCCCTCCCTTCCTCTCCGTTTTCCTCCTTTTTCCTCGTATCCGTCGAGCCATCTCCCGCTATCTCGTGCGCGAGCAGAAAACTCGAGCGTGTTGGTAACAACGCTCGGAAAGAGGAAAAGAGCTTCGGAAAAAGGAACATTTCGCGGATATTCTGCGAGCTCGTCCCACCCCCGCCTCCCTTCACCCTGTTCCACGCAGTCCAACGCTCCCCGTCCTTCAACGAACGTCGTCCATCGCGCTTCCTCCGTTCAGCCCGGCTCTCGCAACCTAACCTCCTCCATCTCTCCAACCTCTGCCCATTCTGCTTTGCATGTCTTTGTGAGCGGCGGCGCGGGTGCAGGGGAGGGAAACGACCGACCGTTGGGGTGAGCTTTCTTACAGGATACAGCGGGAAGAAGCCGGCTGGGAGAAGAAAGGACGAAAGAGACGGAGAGAAACGACAGGGGAGGGAGAAAAAGAGGGAGGCAGAGGGATAGGTATGGGTGCCACGAAGGGGTGGACAGGAAAGAGAGAGAAATGATAATCCATTCGACGGTCATAACGCAGCGCGGCACCGTAAAGCTCACCAGACAAGAAATACGGCCAACCGACCACCCTCTACGTTTCGTCCTCTGCATCGTCGTCTCTCTATCCGTGTTTTCATCTTTCTCCAGCTACCCCGAAACCTCGCTGCGAACTTACCCCTGGTTATATGCAAACCGCCACCGTTCCCCCGGGCCAGTCATAAACTTACTGAATTATATTACGCGGACCCGCTTGTCCCTCTGTCCACCCTCCCCTTCGTTTCCTACGAATGTACTATAGCCACCCCCCGCGCTGTACACCCCGCCGCGCCAGAGCCCAACTAGCCGGCCTTTTTGCTACCGTTTCTCTATCATCGGCACTCTTTCGCCAGAATTTTTTGGAAATTATGCAACCAGCATGATAGCAGTAGTTTGAGGTTTTAAGTGGTGGCGTTAACGCCACCGTTGCGAGGCTTGGGTCGTGCAGTTATGACATAATACAAAGATAATACAAGTATCTTATAGTGTGATACGTGAATTCTTCGGAGAGAGCAGAGGAAGTGAAATTTATTGGTGGAAAAGGGGGGAAATAGGGGTGAGTTTGAGATGTATGTAGTTTTAATTTTCATTGGATAATTGGCATTTAAAGGTGTCTAGTTGTTCCGTTAATATGTATTATTCGCCTTGGGGTAAAATGTAATTGGGGATGAGAAATGGATTTGAGTAGTTTAAAAAATTAACGTCGTGGGAGATCGTACTGTGATCCTAATGATAGTGATATTCAATCAGAAATTTAAAAATGGAGAACTGAATGCAGTGGTCAATCAACTATAATTTACTCTTTTCCAAATTTAATTATTTAATATTGCACCAAAATGTCGATACCAGAGGAACCAAGCCTGTCAAAATAACAAAATTCTGATTTTCCATTTCGCCAATTATTAACCCTGTGCACTTCACTTGTGATTTACAGTATTCGTAATTCAATATTATCTCCGAAAACAAAAATTGAAAAATCAGAGATTACTATACAAATATATCCACGAATCACCAGAATATTTTCGAAACAGTATCCTGCGAAAAATTCTCAGCATGCAAATGATTAAAAATGCACACAATCCCATCGACAAAATGAGTATTGACTTTCACTTAGATATAAACCCAATCATACGGATTTACTTATCCTCGTCACCCCTCATCCCAATAAAACCCCAATTATCCCATAACCCTGCGACACTACCCCATCTTCGTATACATGGGGAAAAGGAGTGAAAATCCATCCTACTGAGCCATAGGAGAAAAACAAAATGAGGGTTGAATTCCACTCAAAAATAAACCCAATCATACCCATTTACCTATCCTCATCATCCCCCATCCCAATAAAACCCCAATTATCCCATAACCCAGCAACACTACCCCATCTTCGTATGCATAGGTAGAAGAAGGACAAATCCCTAAGAACCATAAGAGAAAAACTCGATCTCCATTGACGTCAAGCTTTCACAGCCGTGTTTAAAGTCGACACGTAGCGTGAAGTAGCTTCTCGTAGATTTATCCCCGCGAATCGAGCGTCCACTGGACGCGTGGATCGATCCATTTTCAATATCATCAGCCACGACGAGCAGTCACAGGCATGCCGGGTCATTACTAAATGCAAATCGCAGCGAAACCGGGATCGATGAGTTTGCACGATGTCCCACACGAGCGAGCGAGCGAACAAGCAAGCGCGTAACGCCGTTTAACCGTTTAGGGGGTTCGAGGCGCGCTAACGGGGTGAGAATCGGCCGTCACTAGCCTCGACACGCGCCTCGTTGCCCGCCGATCACCACTTTTTTTTTCCTCCTCGTCGCATTTTAATAACCTCGTCGCGCGCTATCCCGACCTCCCTTCCGCTTCGCGTGGGCGTTACCGAAGCTTATCAGCCGAATTACGTCTGGCGAAAAAGTCACACGCTGGCCCCGTTGCTTTCTCAATTTTCTCGGCCGCGACCCAGTGGCCGCATCGCCCAGACATGGGAAAAAGAGATGAGGGTACGCTCCTGGTGAGAAGAAAGGGAAAAACGAGTCACAGTCGGAGGTTTCCCTTGCAATTAGCTCGAAAGGGGATGAAAATGATGGATCTCTTGATGGTGTTCGTTTGCATGGTTTTTATTGTAATTTATCTTGTAGGATATACCATACACTTATACTACTTAGTTTACTATAGACTGCATTATCGGTTAAGCATTAAGACGATTTTCCATTTAACTCACTAGCGCCACCACGGTCTATATCTACGATAAATCGACTGTAAACATCATTCGAGCAAGATTTCGCGCTATTTGTGCGGTAAAGTACTTCCAATGAAGGAAAAAGACAGAGTTAGAGCTGAAAGTACAGGGTTATTAAAAATGGAGCGCTACAGGAAAGAACAATGCCCAGTGTCTTCATTGTTGAGCGATATTTACAATTTTTAATTAGAAACGATGTTAGTTCTCCTAATCCGACGGATTATTTTTACAATAAGGAAATTAGACGCATGCCAAAGTCGAGTCATTGGTAAGCTAAACTGGGGAATGTAGATGGATAAGAAAAGTAGGATGACGGGGAAAATCTCGGCGAATTGAGCCGTCATCGCAGCGACGCGTATCAAATCGCGCCTTATAATTGGCAGAGCGACGTGCACGTACGTCGAGCACGTGCCGCCACTGGGCAACAGTAAGACCTGCTCGTATATTATTCCTACGGAATCATAACTCTAATTCCCGATATCGAATCGAATTACACGGCGATTGTTATGGGAGACGTTCGATGAACGAGCGCATGATCTGGAAGGGTGACTGCGTTCGAGCAAGGATACCCGTTATTAGAGCGTGTGCGCAGGATACGCTCGACGTTTGACACTTGTTCCCTCTGCAACGATATTTCGCGTGGGAAAGATGCAAGTATGTTAAAATCATGGTAGATATATGACTTTTAACATTTATTGGTAGTTAGAGTTATTCGGATACTCGAATATGCAATGACGCAGAGATGCAAATGCGCGGAGTGCATATTTTAATCATTTTGTAATACATATGTGGATTTAGAGGTTTATTTGTTGTATGGATATGAAAAGGGCGATAATAATAGCGATATCGATGGCATTAGCAATGGTACCGATAGTGATATTAATAATAACAATAATAATGGTAATAACAGTAGTACTAGTGATACGGTGGTATATAATAGTGTGCACATTTGAATAGTTTTGTAAAATATTTGTGGATTAGGAGGTTTGTTTGTTGTATGCACGTGAAATGTGCGATAGCAATAGAGATATCAATATTATTAATAATGGTACTGGTAATGGTACTAATAATAGCAATAATAATGGTAATAGTAATATCAGTGTTAATAACAATAGTATTAGTAAGATGGTGGTTACGACTATATAACATTTGACAGTGCTTTTTGAGACACAATTCGCGTATCCGTATTTTCCTTGTTTATGAAATACATATATACGTGTACATAGATGTCGCTATTTTTAATTTTCCGTGTAACTTGTTGCACATAACCAGAGAGTATGTACAAAGAACGGAGGGCGGTTTCAGATAGCATAAACAAAAACTATCACCGGCAAAGGCTACTCGAAATCTCCTATCTCTCTGAATAAACGCGCGACCCCTTTGGTACACAACTTAAACAAACAACTCGTAGGTCCACGAAAAAGGGACTTTAAAATCATATTCACCCCTGTTAGCAACTGAATCTATTAGCTTCGAGCATGTACCGTCGACTGACGTTTATAGTTCGATGAAGTGTTTGATGTTTGACGTACAAATTCGTCGACAGAAGCTCGATCTAACCCCATACACGCTAACCCACTACAGGCAAAAGACTATAGTATGAGATATCGATGAATCCTTCTTTTCAATTTTAAAAGTAACACAAATCGATGCAATTCACCGGTCTAATATAAAAAGAAGGTTAGGTTAGTATCCATTTCACCCAATAGACTGCAATCACGTAAATCACCCTATCTAAATTCGAATCGAGAAAGACAAAATTAAATCGTAATTGGAACCCAAATCTTTTGCACGCGTAGAAAATTCCTGAACGCAAGCTTCTCATCTTTCAAAACTCCAGGGAACTCGAAACCCATGTAGCGACCTTATTAATCGCCTGCGACACAATGCAACCGATCCCCCAGGTCCCCCAGGTCCCCCAAGTTCGAACTCGACAACTATATCATAATCACACAGTCACCTAAACTACGGCCCCTTGTACCCTTCTTTCACGCGTGCACGCGCACCTCCCACCATACCCCCACCCCAACCGAAGCCCAGACTCGTTCTCCGGAAAAGTACCTTCGATCATAATACACGGACAGCGCAATCAGAATTTACACTCGTCTAAATCGCGTATCAATCACCCGGGCCCACCCTCGTGTGCCTAAAGGGATGCACGCGGCGCACAGAGGCCGCACGATAATGCGTTTCGCGCCGATCCTCCTGAGCGTCGATCGTCCGACAAGCGGCCCACACGTCCGCTGCCTCTACGTCCGCGTATAAGCTCGTTCTTTTTATGGGTCGCCCTCCTGCGGCGGCACGAGCAGTCACGTGTCCGCGGCGCCCCCTTCGAACGGCCTCCCTCGACCCTCGGCCCCTCCCCTGCGTCACCAAGCCGCCCACTTTAGACGCGCCTGAGATGGAGAGAGAGAAAGGACGGTCCCGGCACGACCTACCCTCGTCACCTCCGCAACGAGCTCGGTTACTTTCATTTCCTACTCACTCTCTCGCTCTTTCTCTCTTACCAGATATACCGACAACCACTTTCCGTCCCTCGTGCGAGCGCGACCAGTCGCCGCTTTAATAAAAAGCTACTTACTTTTTGGACGCCGCCAACAAGGACGCCGACGCCTCTGGTGCTACTCACTGGCCAATTATTGCCAGCTGATAAGGGACGATTAACGCCGCGCAGGACTAACTCGAATACTTTCCGAAACGCGGGCCCGGCGATTGGAAGCGGGAAGCAGATCGGAATTCGCGATAGCCGAGGTGTGAGTCAGTTCGTTGAGAATCCGCGTTGGAATGGATGATCGAGGTGGTTGATTGGTGTTGGTTGGTTAGAGGTAGTTATTCGGATTTTATACAGCATTCCTTTGGCTCTATTTTTGCGCAGAATTTAGTTATTTGTATTGGGGTAGAGAAGATTAATGTATTTGAGAATTCGGAGCCATTGGGATTCTCGAATGCGTTAATAAAGCATGTGACAAATTTGGAAAAGATTGATAAGCCGGATATGAAAATATTAAACATATAGTCACGAGATGCCCAGGGAGCTCGTATACTTGAGAGTCGGGACTGACCGATGCCGCGGCACTCAGGGCCGTACGCGACGTCCTGCTCGAGGATGCCAACGTTAGATTAACGGTACACGTGATTTTGTATTTCGATTATACTCTATAAATTTGTGCTTTTGTAGTCCCTCTACCTCGAAATCCAAACCGTGCTAAATTCTACGGATGTTCTTCCTCGAAGGCAATCACCGTTGCCGTCAACATCCCAGCCACGCCGATCAATCGATTCAAAGGTTCCGTGCTTCCGTTCGTCTCGGAGAAGGCAAAGGAAGGAAAAACGACATTCCGACGTCGTTTCGCGCTTGTTCGCCGCCGGCGTTGCGATAATTTCGTCGTTCCCTGTTGGGCAAACAACCGGTCGACGAAACGTCCAACGGTATGAGCGTTGGTACGAGGGTGATACAGGGGGCGCCGGGAGTGGGGAGGTTGTACGCGAAAATATGTACAACGGGAGCCGGACACGCAGAGCGGCGTTGAACTTTAATATTACAAAAAGCTGTAATCCGACGGGCGAGCTAGCTGGAGCGTTAACCCTGGCCACCCAATTTATAAAAATAACGATGAAATTACTGTTGCGTGAACTGTAGCGTCACGCAGGACACCGATGCAACGTTGCACGCTGCGAAAGGATGACGAGCGTCCAGCGAATACATTGGAGGGGAGGGGAGCTAGTCACATGGACACGCTGGACAGAGATGGCGCGAGAGAGAGAGCGGGGCAGCAGCTCGTCGAGTGGGCGATGCGTGGCGGGCGGAGAGGGGGGAAATGGCGTGGACCGGGAAGGGAGCGTGATACACGGTTTGTCCGTCATCAGCTAGCAGACCGTCGGGGCGTTGATGTTTTAGTCTCTACTCGCGTTTTACGTTCGAAAAAATATGCGCATTGGTACGTGAGCTAATCGGTGGTAATAACGAAATCTCGGATCCGATTAATTAAAACGGTGAACGCGCCCGACGCGGGGCTCGAGAAAACGAGCTCTGCCAGTTCTTTCGAATGCGCGCGTCGATGCCATGTCGTCTCGCGTGCACACGTACGTGCAACCCCGACTACCTCGTGATGCTTCGATGCCTAAGCTTCCTTTTTGTAACTCATTCGATACCCTCCCCTCCCCAATCCCCACTTTTTTTCTCTCTTGCTCTTAGCGCATCGTTATCGCGAGACGTTTTTTGCTTGGCGAAAGCGAGCTATAGGAAGACTGTAGGACAATCATTGGGTCGTGCTATACCGTTGCAAAATTGCAATGTCACCGTAGAGATAAAAAGAAAATACAGAAATTCTTAAACTCACCCAAATTTACGTACCCTCCTTACACTCGCAGATTTTTTAGAAATCGGTGATCGAAATATGAGGATCACCGAAACTTATATGAAACGAGGAAATGAGCATCGGGAACTCGTTCCCTTGTCATTATTAAATCACGCTGAATCACCAGAAGAACGTGGATCCTCGAAAGATCAGAAGGGACAGTCCCTTGGAGTCCCTCCTCCTCCTCCTCCTTCTCCTCCTCCTCCTCGTTGAACTCTCTCTGTCCCTCTCCCCCTAGCCAGCCGAATCCTCATTGGGCCGATGCTAACAATGTTTGTAGATATATTGTATCTCACGCATCACTTGGCCCGCAAATTGTTTTATAAACAGATTATAGCGACAGCGGGGTCGCTACCAGCGTAACGCTGGTAATATACTTCGACCAAACCCCCCGCGACCCCCCTCCCCCA
>NW_016907964.1:802342-864135 GCF_001483705.2 Eufriesea mexicana | reverse complement strand
GGGAAAGAGAAAAAAGGCCGGAAAATAAATCGAATATTCTCTCATTCCTCGCAGATATTCAATTTTCCCCGCGATCCCACAGATTTTCGCAGCAATTACCGGTACTCGAACTATTTCAGAACGTCGAGGCAGAAAAAGGGAACGGAGCAATGCACCGAATACGGTGGACTCAGCTAAGAGTGCATCGAATTTCTGCATCCGGGAATGGGAAAAATCCGGTGAATCAGTGTCCGTGGCTCATTGGTTCGATAATAGCGGTAACCCGCCGACCAGGGCGGAATAGCGTGCTTATTGTGGTAAACCTGGGACTTAATGGTCTGTGACCCGAGCACCGTGCAGCAATGCCAGATCCTCTATCGACGCTGGCGGTCCACTAGGATTCGAGCGGATCCGAAAACTTAGTTATTCCTGCGAAGGCGGAAGAGCTAACGTTCCCCGGGTGCTTCGACGCGCCTGCTGCCCGTTTCCGGTCGCGTGGCTTTACGATTCCGTATAATCTCCCCCTTTTAAATTTCCAATCCCACCCCTTTTCTCCGTCGCTTCCTTCGACTCCTCGCCTTCTCTCCGTGTCTAGCTGTTCTTCATATCCTCGCACAAGTAATCGTGTTACCAGCGAGTTTTTCGTTTTATAGGTTAGGATTGGGTCACTGCTATTGTTTCTAACACTGTTTCGTTTTCAAACAGCGTAAGTTCAGTGAAATAAGCTAAGTAGCTGGGAGGCAGTTAGCACTAATCGTAGCAGACATAGTATCCCAGTTATTGTTAACGTCGTAGCGAATAGCAAATTATCAACGAAGTATTATTTTGTTATATATTTGTTCGAAATTGTAGCAAGGGAATAGAACGTAGAGCCGCGCTTTAATTCGGGTAAAAATGTTACTACATCAATTTTCATTTTTGGAGTATTAAATGTTGATGACGTATGTTGAAAATTAGTTAGGTTAGAATATTCGTGATTCTTCATTTGCAATCTTTTGGGTGTTGAAATATAAATTCGTAATTTCTTTTTTGCTGTGTTGGCAATTGGACATGGAGGATATCTGAAATTCTTCATCCAAAATGTTCCTGACCCCCGATTCTTCCATTTCTCGTGGGGTTCCTAGATTTAGCGTCAGGCCCAGTGTGAGACTATGTCTGTTGAGAAACCCTATGTGCTACCTGTAGTATTTTGTAATTGTTTGCAGTGGGCTGGTTAACTCGGAGTAATTAATATATCTTATTAGTCGAGGCACACGGATCTTCACACAATATTCTCTCTCTTGACACGTGGTCCAATACAAACTGACTCACTTGCTACACCACGTAACGACAAAAACACGTGTTTACGCAAACCGAAGGAAGATGTCGCGATTGTATGCAAATCCAAACATATAACTTAAGCATTCTGCTAGATTTCTGGTAATCCCTAACGCTACCCTATTATAATCAAAGTTCCATTCAAAAATTCAATTTAGGCGTTACGCTAAAAGCTTCGAATTGCATCCATTTAACTCCTTGCACTGCGATTTAACACTAAACGTACCGGTACTTTACGCACACCTATTCTCACCATAAGAAATCAAATGTCTCCTCGTGGTATATAAGGTGTGCAAAGAATTTTACACAAAAGAAAAATAAGTGAAGAGAAAAACGAAAAGCAAGAAATTAAATAATCAGATAATATAAGAATTTGCGAAAAGTCAGATGAGCGAGAGAGATAACAATGAATGTACTACTTAGAGAGTAAATTTTGACAGTCATTTGACAGCGTTTGGTACGTTTAGCGTTAATTAGAAAAGTGTTAATTAGCTATTCCATCCAAGATGAAAGCAGACAAAAATTTTACAAATCCTTCGAACGTTGTGCACCATTAAGCCTTTCGCGACGCATATATACGGCAGTCACTTATTGTACGACAGTCAATTATTGGTTCACAGCGGCTGATGTCTAGATACGGCAGATCATAATTATATCATCGTTTCATTTCAACAGCGAACTCAAAATGAAGCTAGTACAGGGATTAGACAACGCAGAAAATGGCGGCGAAATATTCAGTTGTGCCATCGCGAAAGGGTTAAAAAGAAAACGGTGTGGTGTTCAGCATAGCTCGTAACCAATAGCTTAATGGGAAGAACTCGCGACAAGTTAGACTCGTGGTTGCAGTGGCAAGGGTTAATCGAACACGTATTCTTGGAGGACGGAATAAAAATTCTCTCGATCCGTCACTCGAGGCTAAAACGCCGCGATACTCGAAATTCCCCCGTTTCGAAAGCATCGAACTGCCTCCTCCACCCTTTCCCTCGACAAAGCACTCGGAGTTTCCTTTATTTACTTCAAAGTCATTTAAAAGTGGGTACTCGCGGCGGTGGAGTGCAAGCGAACCGTTAAGAGCGTGGCGAAAAAGTTTGCCGCGCGATGATCGTGCACCTTCGACGAAGGGGTTAAATCGGTCGCAGAGAAAGGGTTGTGCGTGGCGCGGGCGCAGCGCGGATGATGTCTTGCGAGCGGATATTTTTGCGGGCCTGGGAATCGGCACTCGCACGTACGACCCTCTCTGGCAATATATCGAGAGAGTAATCTTCACCAGTAATCGCCTTGACGAGTTATTTCTGTAACGTTTCCCGCACAAGGGGGGTGAAACTGCCGTAAGAGATGAGCCGCAAGAGAGGAGGGTGTACAAAAAAAGAGAAGCGCGCTTGCAAGTGTGCGACCCGTGAGAGATGCCTCGCACGATTACCTACCCAATCTCGAATATAATTTTCTTGTTAGCTGTAAAATCCAATCAACGTTGACGTTGCCTGGCCTGCGCCGCTCGGGTCGACCAACCCCGCGCTCCGTTTTCTTTCTCTATCCCCTTCTGCCTCTCTCTCGCACTCACTCCTCCTTTTTCCCGTCCCCCTTTTCCTACGCCCGCTCGTGTACATCCAGGAATATGCCGCGTAGGAACGATGGTCGAGAGAAAACGAGAACGGACCCAGCGAACCAGCGAGGGATGCAAGCTCGAAGGGAAGAATCAAGTTACCCCGAATCCGTTCTACGTTACTTCTCGCTTGTTTCGTGGGATACGGCTAATACGATTTCTCCACGCCGTTTCTAACCTCGTTCCGCGGCTACAGTCAGCGTGCTCGGGCTACCCCCCGGAGGAGAGACCACGAACTGGCCTGCCCTTTGTTTTCCACGCGGCCCTTTCAATTATTTGCAAATAAAAGAGGCTAGTATATAGGGGTCAGACCCTTTTTCCTCGTCCCCTCTGCCCCTGTTCCGCGTCTTCTGCTGCTCCCGTTCTCGTCCCGCTGCCAAACGCATCGCGGATTCTCGCCCTCTTCTTGGCTCCTGGCTTCTCGCAGATTAAAACTTCTTTAGGTTCTCGGGTGGGAAGTCTTAGGGGCGGGGTTTGCGCGAGGTGCATTTATTTCGGCACTCGTGTGCGTGTGGTGAGAAACGAAGGATGGGGTAGTCAGGTAGAGTGATTGTTGGAAATTTCGTTGGAAATTCGCGCAGGGGTAGACGGGTGCGCGAGGGTTTGTTGAACCCTATAACCAATGGACGGAGACCATTCTGTTTCCGAGATTACGAGGCTACGTATTACGCGCAGCGCTTTGCCATAGCTTGCATCTTTCATCTGCCATCTTTCGTAGCCGTGTTTCGAAATTTTTTGCACAGGGTGGCTGACCACGTGTTACCACCTAGGTATACGTTATTATTATCACGCATGGCGAAAAATGTTTAATGAATTATGAAGTTGAATGGTTTCGAGAGAGGCATATTCCGATGGTACTTGTTTTTTTGTAGATGGATGTGTGAAGGACATATGAAGGTCATTAATATTTTTTTGAATGGAATCGTATACTTTTTATTGCATCAGCTGATGTATCTTCGTATTCTTTACGAAAAATTATTAACCTATTTATGTTAAAAACTCATTAGTTTAGGAGATATTTTAATTTTAATGCTGGTAGGAAATCTTGACTTTCTGGTCAATATTGTAAATTCAATGTGATAACTCAGGTATGTACTTATATTAATAAGTACGCGTTTAACGTGTTAATTTAAAGTGCAGGGTTTCAAAAATTCTAGGTTCTTCGTTGATCGAGCTGCGTTTATGGAAAAAGAATCGTATTCGGAATGTATAATCCATTGTCTACTTTCTGTCTACTGAGCTTCTAAAAGAATTTGTTGAAGGAAATCGTTATACATTGTCATTTTGTCCTGGAGCATCTCCGACATTTTGAAACCGATGGTTGACTCTCTTTCTTGACTCTCAGCGGTCAGTTCCGCGTCATTCTTCGCTGTATATAGACGTAAAGAGTCGAAACCTTTTTTCAGACATTAGACTAAAAGTGCATCTGTATAAATTGTATTATATCCTTTATTTTCTTTATTCTTTGACTTGATATGCACCAGCTGTACCATACGGTAGGAATCGAGTTGATGTGTGCTGAAAACGGCGAACTTTTGGCTAGAGATGCATTTTTGTGAAAACATAAGCATAAACTGCGTTGAGTGCCTATAGGCGCTCTCAGTCATAGGTGCTCATAATAGCTAAGGGGTTAATTAAACCTGACTGTCTCACTGAATACGCGAAGCACTGTGTTCTAATCTTTTATTTCTACTTTCAAGACGTCTAATCATCCAATCATATAACAGACTCTATCGATTCGAGTAGGCACAACCGGAAGATCAGTCTAATCACCTAACTGACGAGTTCTAAGTCATTGAAGTTTTCATTCTGATCCACGAATCCTCGCGCAAGTGCAATGACGACGTGCTACTGGGCAACTGAAAAATAATTACGCGTCATTAAAAATAATTAGCCGCTGTTGTCGCGGCAAACGCGAAGATGACAATCTTCAGGTGGAGGATAGCTAGAAATCGGTTTTCTTTCTCTGCTTGGCAATTATTATATCCTTCTTTCCATCGTCCAAGTCTCGACTTATCGGCCTACCACGGAACAGAATAATAGGCGCATCCTGCTGCAGGAGATTGAAAGGAAAAAGAGGAGTGCCTTCCACGTTGGCCAGGCTCGCTGGTAAGGGAGCGAGTGCCCTCTTCTTCTATGCGCCTCGCTGACTACAGACCACGGAGTTGAATCAATTAAAGTTTAATCCGGAACCAGGAGGATCGAGGAGAAGCAGCCCCTTCGTCCACCTTTCCTTCTTTCTCCCCCCTTTCACGTTCTCCCCTTTTTCTTTCCTCCTATCTCCTCTCCCTTTGTTTCATCCCCTTCTCGCCTCGTCCAACCCCTTCTTTCTCTACTCCTACCCTTTGTCTCTCCCTGTTTCTCCTCGTTTCCCCGGTTTCTTCCGTTTCATTCGCTTCTTCCTCGCTCTACCCTGTCCATCTTTAGAAGATGACAGAATTTACCGCGATTTCGTTGTTTTCCTCTATTTTCTTTACCCAGTTCATCAATCCCTTCAGGACCGATTTCAGAAAATACCGAAACTCTTGATATGACTCTAAAATGTCCAAACTCTAAAATTACAGAAAATCTTCTCTATACGTATACCTAATAATCCACCCCTAATCCAAATTATCAAGGTATTCCGAAAACTCTCGTTTATTTGTACCTTTATCTTTGTTATCACGACCCAGGTCGACTCACCCGCAGCCAACAAAGAAACCCAGGAAGACTCTATCGCGTGTGCATTAAGATTACGTCTACCATTCCGTCAGTAGGTTAATGTCACGCTGTAAACGTCGAGAGAGAAATAAAATCGGCCGCGACATGCCGCGACAATAAATTCCCACATTTCCTTCCTTCTTACCTTTTTCCCTCGCGATCCTAACCCCATTACGCCGCCTCTCCTTCGCCCTTCGATCCCGTGTTCCATCCTCTTGCAATTCTCCCGCGCCCCTTCGTCCCCGCGGTCCCCCGAAGATTCACCGGCGAGAGGAGAGATTCGGTGGCACGCCGAGCGGAGACGAAACGGGGCCAACGATAGGACACGTCGGGACGAAGGAAAGGGGCTGATAGGAGCAGGAAGATACAGCGAAGGGTGGTTCACGCGGCGGGGTTGGTCCTATGAAACGAGCGAGTGGAGGGGGCAGAAAATTGGGGATCCCCAAAGTGTATCGCTTACGCGAGGGTCCCCGCTCACAATGGGGACTCACAACGAGCGGAAAGAATAGTTATCCGTAATATGGGGTGACGCGTGCTGATGAGTCGGGCCGGAAGTTTCGATCACTTTTACCCCCTGCCAGCGGCTCCTTCGTAACTCCTGTCTTCGTTAAAAACGACCTTACGAGCCTCCGTTCTCTCTGATCTTTCGACAGAATGACAAAGCGCGCTGAACGAGCTCATTTTTCCACGATAAGGAGCTACGGATAGCGTTATAACGCATCGACGAGCTCGTGCAGCTCGAGTATCGCATTGTTGTCGCTGTGTCTTCGAGGAGTAATGTAAATGATTCTGTATAGACAGCGGAAGTGGTTTTCAGGGGGATCGTTTGGGACGTGGTTGAACGGGGAGACTGAGTTTGGATCGAGAAACGTGTTTTTTGGAGTTTTCAATTGGACAGGTATACTTGACTGTGCGTTATGGGTGGTAGATGATTGGTCAGGTATTTTGAACTATCTGTGTAAATATTAATTATTATTTATGGCGTGGTGATGTTAAAATTCTTGGCCTGTAGCGTGTGTTTAAATGTCGTATACATCAATGGTAATGATTAAAGTCTCCTGATAAAGATCATGAATATTCATATATATATATATATGTACATATGTATATTGATTTGTTTTTAATATCATCAGGATTGAAATCTGATGTTTAATACAGTACAGTACAGTACAGTGCAGTAGAGTGCAGTGCAGTGCAGTACAGTGCAGTATAATACAGTGTTGCACAGTACAGTACAATGCAGTACAGTGCTCCATAGTACAGTACAGTGCAGTACAGTGTTGCACAGTACAGTACAGTGCAGTACAGTGCAGTACAGTGCAGTATAGTACAGTGCTGCACATTTCAGTACAGTGCAGTACAGTGTTGCGCAGTACAGTACAGTGCAGTATAGTACAATGCAATATAGTGTTGCACAGTACAGTGCTGCGCAGTACAGTACAGTGCAGTATAGTACAATGCAATATAGTGTTGCACAGTACAGTGCTGCGCAGTACAGTACAGTGCAGTACAGTGTTGCACAGTACTGTACAGATGGAGTACAACTGTATCTCAATTATTAAATTGTTATTAAATGCACGTATAATCAAATTAAAAGAAAGAGTAAACGTATTACGTTACACTGAAATATGAATTTATTCTTTGGAGTTAATGAAACGAGATATATTTTTAATATTCGAAGTTGATGATTTTGGTGAATCCATTTGGTTTGATTTTGATACCATTTCTTCTTTCCATATTGGTACATACAGAAATCATTATAGGGATTTTGGGAAAACAGTTCTTTCAAACCACTATACATTCCATCACGAGAATTTTCGACAAACATAACAATTCTTACTTCATCTTTGTACCTTTAATTAGCACAATTTTCCTCTCAGTTTCTCCAACCCTTTTTCCCTTCGATTGATTTTTGAGAGATTTAAAACAAAGCTCAACCTCGTTAACGATACTTACGCTGAAACTTCGCGCACTATAGCGATGCCCGCGTAACTGTCACGTGCCCACGAGAAACAGGAACTCTTATTACGAGTGAGAGGAAAGAAAGTAATCGAGACAGTTCCAGCGATCGGTGGGGATAAACCCGCGACGGTTAAACGGGCAGAAGACGCGACGATTAAGCGGGCACCGCTGTTCCGCGTGCTATCTCAACCCAGAGTGAAGGTATATCACAGACACCGTTGAAATTCATAAAATTCCCGGAAAGTGAGACGATTACCTATATCGAAGTACTTATCTCGGCCACCGGAAACCACTTGCCGTGGACCCCGGAAGAGTGCGGAGGAGCTGTTCTCCATTTTCTGCATTACTGACATGTTCGATCGCAGCAGTCTGGAAAATCGCCAACTCCGAGCTCCGGCGAAACGAATCTTGGCCTTATCGAAACGTCAAAGATTTAGCTGCGAACTTGACTCCGACAAAAGACCGATCGCACATGTCACCGCAGATCCTTTATTTCTCTCATGATCTCGCGCTCCCTGTGCTCCAACAGCTTTTCGACCTACTCGCCGGGTTAACCTTTCGATCGTGCATGGAAACGGCCTGTTAATTATTCTGCAATGTTTTAATGGCGCAGATTAAGCTGTTTCGGTTAACTCGCGTGTAGATGATCGAACGAGGGACGTAATCGAGCTATCCATTAGGAGATCGGTGACCGTGGGTTTCGGTCCAAATTCTGGTCAGTAGAAGAATTAATTCCGATGATTTCTTTAGTTACCTTGGTTTGGCTTTCTTTTAATTCATTTTATTCCACGATTCTTTCTTTTTCGTCAATTTGCTCGTTAAAAATGGAAATTATTAACGTAGTATGGAACAGATGTTGGTAACGTAGATTTCTTTAATAGCGTAGTTAGCACAGTTTGTAGATTCCTATTTTTTAGATTACAAAATCAAAAGCAGTGTCATTCGCTTGATTATTTTCATAACTCTAAAGGTCTAAAAGTTCCTGACAACCATTTTTCCACTAGGGAAATTTAATTTTTAAAAAATTTTATAACACTTTGGCAAAGTTAACACATTAAAACGCGATAGAACGAAGTCTAATACTCGAACCCTCGGCGACCTTCTAAGCTAAAGTCGCCTAAACACGAGGTGGAAATTCTGCGATACTGCAATATGTTAATTAACGTGGGTCTTCGGAATTTGATTAAACGGTGACTTAGGCTCACCTTTCGAGTGCAAAGGGTTAACACTCGCGGACAGGTAGCTAGTGCCTAAAGAAGCTTCCAACAACATCGGCGCCCACGGGAATCGAAAAGTGCATCCCTTGGACTTTCTACTCCGTCCGGCCGAAACAATGGCTGCTCTACTGGCGAGGATGCGTCGACGGGCCGTTTACCTGCGAACACGGTGCCAGCATCCGCTGACCCGAGCGAGCAATCTCTCATTTTTGCCGGGACAAAAGAGCGCTAAATCTTATTGTTCTTATGCCGGTAATTAAGGTGGCTGAATTAGTTCGCGATTGTTCTTCTGCCGCTCGGCCATCCCGCCGGGGATAATAAATAAGATTCTTGAGAAATTTCTGACCGTGTTATTCCGCAATCCTGTTTACGCTCAACGAACCACCCAGGGGGATGGATTAACAGGGAGGAAAAAAGCGGCGGACCCCGCCTCGCCGCGTTAATTGCAACTGTAACGAAGTCTTCTGTTCGTTCCCGGTTACGTTGCCGATTATTTTGCGCTAAGTTGAAAAACTTGTTTCCGTGAATTTATGCGTTGCTAACCCCTTGGTTCCCCGCTGCGGATAATATGTTGCGTTTAATGGCGACCTGCGTGTTGCTCGAGTTGTTTAATATCTCGTTCGAAGGGAGAAATATCGCAGTATTTTTGAATGCCGAATTGTTTCAGGTTTTTATTCAAATTTTGTTTTATTTTGAAATCGTTTTAACAGGTGCGATTGTTCGGCCGTTCGATCGTGTCGAGTCGGAGAATGTTCGCGTTTCGTGGAATTTTTAGCGTAGTCGTGACTGCTATGCGGTGTTGCTTTTAGGTTAGGTGTACGCAAAAATGATTTATCGGTATTGGATTTCTGTGCAATAATTGGTTCGCTTGGTTGTTCTAGTATTATTCGAGCTGTTTCATTATTTTGTTCACTTGGAAATATAGGGGATGATTTTAGTTATACGTGGAATAATATTTTTGATGAATTTAATCGTGATTATGGTTTTTTTATTATGCATAGATGGACGATTCTGGGAAATTTATAAATGATCGTGGAAGGTTCAGATTTTAAATTCATTACGATTTTGCAAAATTCTAATTGGTCAAAAAGCCACTTGTTATTATAGTTGTTGACGATTGCAGCTTATTCTTCGAATATATATTGTATTCGTAGCAATTCCATTAATTTTTATATTTTCTAAAGCTTTCCAAACTTTCTCAAAATTAGTATATCTACCTCGTCATAGTTCGACTCTATTATCGCAATTTTTTAATTCTTATGATTTTCTAAAATTTTCCAAACTCTTACAAGATCACTAAGTATATCGCATCATAGTTCTATACAATCATCGTTAATATAATATGGAATCATTAATATTCACACGAATTCTTTAATTTTCCTATTTTCAGAAATCTTCTAAATTCCTTAAAATCACTAAGTATATTACACTATAGTTGTAATTGGAATCATTAATATTTCCACCGATTCTTTAATTTTTCTACTTTTTAAAGTCTTTCAGACTCTTACAAAATCACTAAGTATATTACATCATATCTACACCATCATTACAATTTGAATCATTAATATTCCCAAGAATTCTTTAATTCTTCTATTCTTTGAAATTTTCTAAATTCCTTAAAATTACTAATTGTAAGTATATTACATCATAGTTCTACACCATCATGACAATTCGAATCATTAATATTCCCACGAATTCTTTAATTTCCCTATTTTCAGAAATCTTCCAAATTCCTCAAAATTACCAAGTATATTACACTACAGTTGTAATTGGAATCATTAATATTTCCACCGATTCTTTAATTTTTCTACTTTTTAAAGTCTTTCAGACTCTTACAAAATCACTAAGTATATTACATCATATCTACACCATCATTACAATTTGAATCATTAATATTCCCAAGAATTCTTTAATTCTTCTATTCTTTGAAATTTTCTAAATTCCTTAAAATTACTAATTGTAAGTATATTACATCATAGTTCTACACCATCATGACAATTCGAATCATTAATATTCCCACGAATTCTTTAATTTCCCTACTTTCAGAAATCTTCCAAATTCCTCAAAATTACCAAGTATATAAAATCATAGTTCTACACCATCATGGCAATTCCAAATATAATATTCGTTCAGAAAACCCCTAAAACGGGGTTTTTCATTCATCTGAGTTAGGTATCTCAATATCGTCACGAAACATCGCAAACGAATACTTGAAACGTCATCACTCATCAGACGAGGCGAACGACGAGCATAACCAATCGTTAAAACTCGATAAAACCGTTTACGAATTACCAAGAACCGCGTAAATCACGAATAACCGTGGAGGCGTTCGTAGGTGCTTAATATTCGCGTTTGGAAACGGCACTGCGTGGCATTACGACGTAATACCTTGACTCCAGAACCGCAGTATTTCACTTGAGCCAGGAAACGTCGACATCGTCTTCGTGGTGGCTCGTTCGTAGTCTCGTTCCGCGAGGCGGCCGTAGAAAACTTGCGATTGCAAAAACTTGTCTGGTCCTCGAGACAAAAGGACAAACTTTCCCGTTGCCGCAAGAGTTGCTGGCGACTTCTCCGTCCTTCTTCCATTCCCGACTTTTTCAATTTCGCTCCGCCCTTCTCTGTCCTGCACCCCCGACGGACCAACTTTCCGCGACAAGGCCTCGCTATGTGCTCCTGCACCCCGCAAAAACGCATTTCCGGGGTGCTCCAACAACTCCAACGAACTTCGAGCACCCCCGATAATCACCTTTTTCTTCCACCGTCTTTCCTAAAAGTGTGGTCCAAGGCTGATCCTTCGAGGGGAGCAGTTCTCGCGGTGTTCTATACGTTTCGCAACTTTGACCTTTGCGGTTATTGAAATTGCAATTGCGAGCGAATTTAGGATTTTTTCATTTTCGCATAATTATTAACCCTTTGCGCTCGACAATTTCTTCGATACAGAAGAGTAGAAGTTCTGCCAAGATTTTCTGCCATAAAGTCGACGATATTTTTCATGGCAGGAAATAAAATATCGTATAATAATTAACACGTAGAATTATTTCGCTTCAATACCTTGTATACTGTTACGTTGTCCTAATTTTAATATAGTAATTAATATCGATTTTCAAAATTTGTTTAAGTAGCGACTGGAGATCGCCTCTTAAATGCAGAGGGTTAATGAAAATATGCAGTTATTTCTGGTAAAATTTTGGAGGTTTGAAGCAACCCAATTGTAAAGATAGTCTAAGTTTAAGTCAAATTAATTTAACCCAAATGTCGTAAATTAAAAAGGTTATTAATGAAAATTATTAATGAAAATACGCAGTTATTTCTGGTAAAAATTTTGAAGGTTTGAAGCAACCTAATTGCGAAGATAGTTTAAGTTTAAGCCAAATTAATTTAATCCAAATGTCATAAATTAAAAAAATTAATTACTATAACGAGATAAAGTCGATGAAATGGTTCAATTTTCTGCAACTTTGCACAAACGGTTTTGTAATATCGTAATGTAAGGGATGAAATCGTTCCCTTTGGATTTTTTATTTAGGCTGTTTTCATAATTGCCGATACATTTATATTTGTCACATTGTTTTAGTTATTTGTATGGGGATATTTATATAGGTATATATCATAGCTTGATGGTCCTAGTGTTAATCTCCTAGTAACTTTGTGAATAGCAAGTTTTTCATAGAAATTGATTGCAATGTGACACGCAGTTTGTTTTCGATATTTGTATTTTTAAGCACGTAAATGGACTTGTTTGGATATTATATAATTATCTGAATTGTTTACAAATTCAATTTCTACTATTGAAGATTGAGAAGGAATTTCTGTACAGAGTGGGGTATGTAATTGGAATCATTTACATAATTTGGCGAATGGTGAATTTTATGGAAATTAATTTAAACGAATGATAAGTATATTAAGAGAATTCAATATTTTGGTGTTTTATTTCCCTTTAATATTTGTATTTTTCAAGCATTTGATGTAGATTGTTCCCACGTTTGTTATATACAAATTTTATTTCGAATTTAAAAAGCATTTTCATATATTGGTACTGTGATAACGATACTTCCAATAAAATTATGAATATTACATGTAAAAATAATAAATAATAATAATAAATAAATAATTAGTAAGTCATTGAAATTATTACGTTGACAGAATCAACGATACAATTTTATTTATACGATGCACCTAATATATTAAACGTAGAAAAGCTATATCTCCAATTATTAAATTAAAACGAAAATTACCATGCATATACTCTATTAATCATTTTCGAATAATCCAATTTCTCGTTGCACTTCTGTCAATTATTCTCATTTCCAATTATTAAATCGAAACAAAAGTTACTACGCATATACTCTATTAATCATTTTCGAGTAATCCAATTTTTCATTGAACTTCTTCCAATTATACTCATTTCCAATTATTAAATCGAAACAAAACCCTATTAATCATTTTCGAATAATCCAATTTCTCATTGCACTTCTTCCAATTATTAAATCGAAACAAAAGTTACTACGCGTATACTCTATTAATTATTGTTGAATAATGAAATTTCTCATTGTACTTTTCAATACTGCCTAACCTCAAAACCGAAATATACTCTCATAAAACTAAAGCCCTGAGATTAATAAATAACCCCATAAAATGTCACCAGAAAACAATATCAAAAGTAACCAAAAAGTTACACACTGTCCACGTTAAACGTTTTATCGTACCGTAATAACAACGATAGAGGCGAGATAATTGATATTCAAACACTCCTTGAATTCGATACGGCTATATTTTTCCGTTCTGCTTTTCATATATATATATATATATATACACATACATACATATACACATGTACATTTTTTTAAATTATTCACGCGTAGCACGTGTCGTCGGTACGGCGAAAATACGCATCACTCATCTGCAACGCTTACATTACATTTGTTGTATATTTCCGCACAAACGCGACAACATGACGCTTGACTTCGTTTCCCCCCGATGCGTTTTGTTCGAATTTAATTTCGTTTTGCTACTTCATGCGCTACAAACGGTATTAAATTCCATTGCGTCGCGTTAAGTGAAGCATGACGAGCAATTGCTGCCTCTCATTTTCCACGCACCGCGATACTATTTCCGAACGGAACACTTTATTCCACTGCCGTCAGAGTGTGCGACAATCGAATATCGTCGCGTCGACCGTTTGCGATTCGCTTCCAGTGCTGACGAACCGTCGTCAACCCGTGGAATCGTCGTTCGAACTTGGGATATGAATTCCTTTGCCCTTTGCGATTCTTTAACCAGACCGTGCTTTCGCTTCCCGGATCCTCTGGATGTTGATCTTTTTATCGCTTCTTTTCGCCGTGATGAGTTTTCTCCGCCGACAGTGAAGCACGAGTCGTGGAATGTAATCGAGACGCCGATAGGTATCTATTCGTACCATATTTATTTTCCTTCTATTCACGCTTCTATTCGTGAAAGATATCTTTCACGCGAGTAAACTTCCTTTTCCCTTAGTTTCTTTTTCTGTAAGTGGATATTCTGTGATTAATATTTCTTCGCCGATAACGCGTTCGATGTAATATTGAGGTTAGCTGACTAGTGTTTACCGAATCGAGTATATTCCAGTCGGTAAATTAATTCTACGATATTTGCCATTTATCCAAATGTTACTAGGATCTAGTAATAATTTCAACAAATGAGAATCACGAATATTATTTCATAAATATATTCATGTTTTGTATTGAAATATTCTCGAAATGGTATCGTAATATTTTCAACTATATTTCTTACTAGCCGAAATAAATTCCCTATAACAAATGCGAATCGTGAATATTATTTTAAAATTATATTTATATTTTATAATTAACGTGCGTGTATTAAAATATTCTCGAAACGTAATGTAATATTTCCAATTATATTTCTTACTAGCTAAAATAAATTTCCTATAACAAATGAAAATCATGAATATTATTTTAAAAATATATTCATGCTTTGTAATTGACCCACGTGTATTAAAACATTCTCGAAACGTAATGTAACATTTCCAACTATATTTCTTACTAGCTAAAATAAATTCCCTATAACACATATCTATAATCTTCTTGCAGGATATGTTACGACTAATGGACGCTATTCATCAACGAAGTAACGAGATATTCTTTCCAATTCTATAAATATATTCTTACCACACGTCCAACAATCCTGCATTCGTTCGAAGCACGGCAGTGTTCCCAAAAAGAACAAACGGAAGCAGCAATCTGAAACAAGCAATCTCACACGTAAGTGCAATACATGCTACAAAACTATCGACGCGATTGTCACGCGAGCCGCGTCATTGTTCCGCAATCTCACCGTTTCAGCGAAAATTTGCGAGACCCGAAGGACACGAGACCACAGGGGCACACCGATCGAAGACCATCGGCCGTTTATCAAATATCCGCAGTTAATCCAGTTACGAGCAATCCGGCCAGCGCGACGCCGGCGGATTGTAAAGAGGACGGCGGCGAAAGGGAAGCGGCGAGGATAGGGGCGTCCGCGCGGATAGCGAGTCGCTGATTGCAGCGGGTAATGACGGAGGCTCTGGGGTGAGCAGCAGCCTGGAAGTAAGTAAAAATTTAAAATTTAGTTACCGCTCGCGTGCGTCCGACGGTTTGCGAATGCCGCGGATGTGGGACAGGATGAGTCAGCGCGCGTGCAACCAGCGACTCAGGCGGGGAAACGTCGGATCCCGCGGACCAGCGTTTCTCAAACTTTTCCACCCTGGTATTGATACTTGCACTGCATGGGTCCTGTGGCAATTACGGTATGGAGAATCACTCTTCGTTATTCGGATATATATTACAATAACGCGTTTGGGATTAAGATTTTCAAATTGATTTATTTCATTTTAGGAGTTGGAAAACAAGCTTGACGTGTTTGAATGGAAAGAATTGCGATTTGGAAGGGAAATGGAGAAGCATCGAATGTGAATTTTAGTACTTACTGTAGGAGAATTAGAGCTATGTTATATCCAAATTTGGATATAAGCGAGGGTACACGTGAGAATTGTGGGGATTGTAATTTTTGCGCTGTACCGTTTAATTGTAGATTTGTTTGGTGTTTCCTTAATTTAGCTTTTACATAGTTTGTGAATGTTAGAATACTTGGATCCTTAAAAGAAATTTCATGATTTTTAACAAAATACCAGAGATTATATTCGTTTGTCAGAGCTAAAATGGGTGACATAGTTGAGTGAACAATATTTGAAATATTATTCACAAAAATATGTCCATATCCTCCAACTTTTAAGTATTAATATTTTAAGTATAAACATAAATTCTCCAACTTTTCGATGCTTTTTGAAATACTTTTGAATGAAGATTATAAATAGTTTTCTCGATATTTCTCCAAATTTTCCTTCTCCTATAGCAATTCTTTTTACTTATAAAAAGAATAAATTGCTAATGATTACAATACTTAACTCCAATAAATCATAAAATTAGAAACCAATAATTCCTTTAAAAAGGCTTCTCAGTATAGCGATAGTGATAAAACAATAGTCAAACTAAAATATAAAAGATTCATATATATCCCGAACCACATGGTACGTAAATGGTCGAGTTAAATTGTAACATCAAAGCAAAAGATGACTAAATTGGGATCTCTTTTGGGTATTTCCATTTTTTCACAGCCATGTGAAAATTAGGCAGCCTCGTTCGTTCAATCAGCAGATAGAACAGGAGGGAATTCGTAACAGGATCCGCGTAAAATTCTCGTTTCCCTCGGCTGTAATCTCAGCCAATTAGATCGAGCATTTCGGAGTCAGAGGCAACGAGCGGCCACGGCACAAGTGGAATTAGACGCGAGTAGCCAGGCTCGTTTATCGTCCGACCTCGGACCGCCGGCAATATGCGCCACCATAAATGTAGAACACCGGAAACCCTTATATTTAAATTATTCTGTTTGCCCTTCATACTCCGCCACCAAGCAAATTCTACCTGGGTCAGCTGGTCATCGTCGGGGAAAAATAACTCAAACGAACCGCGAGTTTGCTTTCCAAGAAAATATCCTCACGCTGGAATGACGTTTGCATCGAGAGTTGCGATTATGTTTAAAATTGGAGCATGGTTAAAAATCACGAGTTTTATTTTAATTCGGTTATGAACGATTCAAGAGGACAAATTCTGTTTTCATTTTTTCGAGTGCCAGATTTTCTGGTGATTTTTAGTCCATTGCATTTTCTAGCTGTTCATGAAAAATGCTTCAAGGGACATGTCTCAAGGTTTCTAGGTTGTTCTACGCTATAATTAGGATGCTCAAATTTCTAGGGTGTTCTATTAGCCACTAGTATATGGTGGTTCTACACCGAGGAAGCTTTGGATATGGAATTTTAGGCAGGATAGTCGATGAGGAATTTTATTTCTTGCATTCCTAGGTCTGCTAGCAATTACAGAAACTCTGTTTAACAAGCTCTTCGAACACGAGGAATGAGAAACAACGATCTTCAAGTCCACACAGTAGCAAAGACTCTTCACTCAAGGACTTCAAACTTAATCCAAACTTGATAAGTACAAAGGCACTTGAAGAAAGCTACACAAACCTGATCTGATCCAATAGATAACGAGAAACCTGAAGAATGGCAGAATTTTCAAACCCAGAATCCTGGATCAAAGTATTACCAATAATTGCAGAAGTACTATAAGAAGCAGTCTCAAACAGGAGTCAATATAAGCAAACCAATAACCACTTCCAAGTCTTGTAATTAATGACAAGATGACAAAGATGACAAAGTGATTGATGATAAGAAATCAGTATAGACTAATCACTCGAGCCTCAATTTCACACTCTCGGAATGAGAAAGAGACCTCAAACCAACTATTCTAAATCATCGTTCCAAACCTAATATCTATGAAACTACTGTAAAACGCATCCCTAAGCCAATATTAACAATAATTGCAGAAATACTACAAGAAGCAGTGTCAAACAGGAGCCAATATAAGCAAATCAGAAGCCATTTTCAATTCTTGTAATTAATGACAAGATGATAAAGATGACAAAGTGATTAATGATGAGAAATTAATAAACAGTGATCATTCAAACCTCAATTTCAGACTCTAGGAATGAGAACCAGACCTCAAACCAAGTATTTTAAATCACCATTCCAAACTTAATGTCTGTGAAACTACTGTAAAATGCATCCCTAAGCCAATATTATCAATAATTGCAGAAATACTACAAGAAGCAGTGTCAAACACGAGGCAATACAAGCAAGCCAGGAGCCACTTCCAAGTCTTGTAATTAATGACAAGATGACAAAGATGACAAAGTGATTAATGATGAGAAATTAATAAACACTGATCACTCGAGCCTCAATTTCAGACTCTATGAATGAGAAAGAGACCTGAAACCAACCGCTCTAAACCGTTCCAAACTTAATGTCTACGAAACTACTCTAAAACGCATCCTTAAGAGCAAGATCATCGTGCAACGAGCGTTCAAAAGCGATCTCTGTACCGAAGTGAGAGCAGAAACCCTGAAGCTAGCGGAGCAACCGAACTCAAAGACCGATTGTCTCGAATTTGAGAAACGCTGGCGCGTCTGTGGCGCGCTAGTGAAGAGCGGTGGCATCGCAAGGGTGTAAGCTTTAATAAGGGCTGCCGAATTTCACACTGACTTGGCTCGCCACGGAGCCACAGGGAAGGGAGGCTGGATGGACTGGGGCGCGGAAGGGGTGAGAGGATGTTGCACGGGCAAGGGAGAGAAGAATCGAGGGGGTAGAAGAACGAAATGGGAAGGAAGGCGTGCGACTGATCGGCCAGAATAAAGTCTCGCGTCCTAAGCACGGCTCTGAGCGTTTCTCCACGCACACGCTCGCCTCTAGCCCGGCCTGGCCGATCAGCAGCCAGATTATTAGAGTATTAGAACTTGTCTCATAACTCACGCGCCTAATGGCCTTTGACCCGGCCGGCACGACCATCTCCGCAGCGTTCCGTATTGCCCTTGACGCAGACCGGGATATATGTGCGTTTTCCTTGCGAACCAACCTAGGTCGCTCCTTTTTCCTCTCTATTTTGTTTTTCCCCGTTTGCTGCCACCGGCGGTGGGGGAAGGTGAAGGTTCCGCGTTTGAGTAATCGTTCGGGGGTGGCGAAAGTTGCTTGGAACTTTTTTCTACTCGCTTTCCTGTGTTTTGGATAGTTTTCGGGCAATTTCGGATGAACAAAAATACGCGCAGAGTATTATGAGGGAGGAGGAATTATGGTAGGTTTTAATGACAACGTTTGAGAGCACACACGGTGTTGCGAATGAGATGACGTTTTAGACGATTGAAGCAGGATATTGTAGTATCGCAGGATTTCCACCTCGTGTCTAGGTATAACTACAGCGCGTAGGAACGCTTAGACCCTTCCCCGAAAATAGAGGATAATGAACAACGGTCTTGGGTTTGGCTCGAGCGTTCAGGGTGTTATCTGGAGTGCGTGCGGAAGGATGAGTGACTGTGTGCAAGGATCGTACTAATGGGGTATCTATGGAAGTATCGGTTGCAAGTGAAGAGTGTCTAGGAATGCGTCTGAGTGTTTAGGCTACGTGACCCACTGAGGGCACGGCTGTGAAGAGTGCGTGTGACAAGCGTGATCGAGACAGAGAGCGTATGGTTAACCCTTTGCACTCGAGAGGCTGCTCTCGGTCACCATTTAATAAAATTCTAGAGATCATTGTTAATTAATATCTCGAATTTAAAATCGTCCAACGACACGTGGAATATCGAGGTAAAATAATTCTAAAATAATTCTAAAAAATATCGTCGACTTTATGACAGAAAGTCTTCGAATTACTATGTTTCTGTGCAAAGGGTTAAAATAGGGGTGCAAGGGCGTGAAGCCACAGTCTTTGGAACAGTTCTATAGAGAGAAAGTTATTAAGAAGACTTATTGGTAGACAGTTTTGGTTGTTTCAGTTGCGAGCCTTTAGTTGTAACAGGCTCAGTTGCCATTTTGTCGTTGAGTTGAGCGTAGTCTTAAGTTGGAGTTGATATAGATTCGTGTGTTTAATCGTCACTCACATATTGTCAATTTGTTGGATGACTAACGATTCGTTGGCCCTTAGTCGCTAGATGGACCTGGCTGATAAACGCAGACCAATTTCAGAGTCCAAAAACAATTGACTCATTCCCACTTTCACTAAGGGCCAATGCTCATCTTCACCCTCCCAAAAACTAACATTATATAAGCACCCACAAAATTTGCGAAAAGTCAGTTTCAGTACAGTTTTCAGTTCAGTAATCAGTTCAGTCATTTGCAGTTTTGTTATTTCCTCTTCGTCGACTTGTATCTTTCCAACGTAGCCTTGTTGCTAGAACCCGTGTTGTATACTGAAATCCGGATTTCAACAAATTTATTATTATTAATTAATAAATAGTTCTATTTACCACCACCTATCCCAGTCTCTACGATATCGTAGTAAGATCGGATTTATAAGTCGAAACGAATTTTTGATTTTGGTTGTATTTTATATTTCTCTGCGGTACAAGATATACGGAGGCTCGAAGTCTTCTGTGATGCATGGTGCAGACGGTGGATTGTCAAAAAGTCTCGACGATTGTCTCGTCGAACCCTTCAGCTAGGTTGTTATAGGCCCTATGACGACCCATTGCGTTACACAATTCTCTGCTTCGAAAATTGATAAGCTTGATGTTTCCTCGATGCAAACATAGATCCCGATGCAGGGTGACTCCATCCGAATAAAGACTCCTCTCTCATTCTTTAGCCAAGAAATCGTCGAGTGCAAAGGTTTAACATCGATCTTTAAAATCTGACTGAATGGCGACTGTGGGGGTGGTCTCCCGAGTGCAAAGGGTTAAATTCGCTTTCGCAGAAACGTGATTAACCCTTTGCACTCGCGAGATGACCGTCAGTCACCATTAGGTAAAATTTCGAAGATCGATATTAATTAATATGTGAAATTTAAGATAATATAACTTCGTGCGAGCTATCGAAATCAAATAATTCTAGGTGTTAATCATTATACGATTTCTCATTTATTACTGAAAGAAATATCGCCAGCTTTATAGCAGAAAATCTTTGAACTCCCACTCAACTTTAGCCAAAAGATCGTCGAGTGCAGAGAGTTAATATCCGCTAAGAAAAATCCCAAGCACTCGAAACGATCAGTATCATCGAAGCTACCGTTAGCCAAGCTTGCTCCCCTTAAACCGCAGGAAAAATGCAGGAAACCAGAATCTCTGCGTGGCATCTGGCCCCTTGCGAAGAGAAGCGAGCAGCTGTGTCGGCGTTGGCGCGTTCGCGAGCCTCGCCTCGCAGCATCGAAGAGGAGAGGGGAGGGGGTGGTGTCGGGGGCGGAAGGTTGGCTAGGGGGGTGGCTGGATGGATACGCAAAAGGGGGCGCATGGATGTGCAACAACAACCCCCGTCCTGCAAACTCCGCAGCTGCCAGGCACAGCGACCGCTCGACCGGAAGTAACGCGACTACTGCCTACTATGTATCTCCGTCTCTCCTCTCCGACGTCCCTCTCTCTCCGTCTCGCTCCCTCTCCGTCCCACCCTTCCTATACTGTCTTAGTTTCTCTCTTTGTTTTTCTCCTCTCCCCTCATCTATCATTCGTTCCGTCGCTCCCTCTCCGTTTAACCCGGCCGTTGTCCGGAGTGTCTTGTTCTATCGCCTAGCAGCTTGCTCCTCGTTCTTCCAACTCTCGCCCCCCTGGCCGCCGCAATTCGCACACCCTCCCCTGTCATTTACATGCGTGCACGTGGTACGAGCGCGTAACCATCCGCCTAGACGCGCCGGGATGAGTCCGTTTGGACTCGTTTCCCAAACACTCGAGGAGCTCGAGGCTCGCCGAAGATCCGGGGGATGTGCAAGAAAAGCGAGATCGCGAGATGGGGCTGCGAGTCTCGCTGAGAGGCAGAGATAATGGCAGGTGTACTTAGGATATTGATGCGCAGTCTGATTTTCGCGGATGAAGATGACGGTGGCTGGCTGTGGAGACGGGTGATGGATTGCGTGTTGCTGGAGAGAGTCTTGCGCTTGATAATGGTGGGGTTCTTCTTTTCTGCCGGAATTTTTAGGGATGAATTTGACCATTTTTATCTTAGAGGCAGAGTTTTAGTTATTTTGAGATTATTAGGTATTAAGGTACATAGAGATATATGTACAGTATTTAGGGTAGGTGAATGAAGCAAACTTTAAAGTGAAGTACGTGTTAGTGATAGGGTTCTTGTTTCCTTGCTCTACTTTCAGGGATGAATTTGAGAATTTTTATTTTAGCGGCAGAGTTTTTGTTATTTTCAGATTATTAGGTATTAAAGTATATAAAGACGTATGCATGGTATATGGGGTAGATAGATGAAGCAAACTTTAAAGTAAAGTACGTGTTAGTGATAGGGTTCTTGTTTCCTTGCTCCACTTTCAGGGATGAATTTCAGAATTTTTATTTTAGAGGCAGAGTTCTTGTTATTTTGAGATTATTTGGTATTAAGGTACTTAAAGATATATGTACAGTATTTAGGGTACATGAATGAAGCAAACTATAGAGTAAAGTACGTGATAGTGATAGGGTTCTTGTTTCCTTGCTCTACTTTCAGAGATGAATTTGGGAATTTTTATTTCAGAGCAAGAATTTTTGTTGCGTTTAGCTGTATTAAGGTACATAAAGATGTATGCACAGTATTTAGGGTAGATGAATGAAGCAAACTTTAGAGTAAATTACGTGATAGTGATAGGGTTCCAGTTTCCTTCCACCATTTTTAGGGATGAATTTGGGAATTTTTATTCTAGAGGGAGAATTTTTATTATCTACAAATGTATTAATGTATATAAAGACGTAGGTAAGATATATAGGGTACATAGATAAAACAAGCTTTAGAGTAAAGTAAGTGTCGGTAGTAGGGTTCTTGTTTCCTTGTTCTATTTTTACAGATGAATTTGGGAATTTTTATTTTAAAAGGAGAATTTTTATTATATATAAGTGCATTATGATATATGAATAAAGACGAATGTATGTTATATAGGGTAGGTACATAAAGCAACGTTTAGAATAAAGTACAGGATTCCTATGTTACGGTTCGAGCGAATTGTTACGAACGTTTTGTTTCATAACTCGACCATGTAACTTCTATATGATATTATATGAACATTATGATTGTACAACACATTTTATTCATACACCATTACGTTAGATATGTTACGCATAAGTATACGAGTCTCTCACTTGCCAGATCGATTAACTCCAAGGAGAGAAACTGTAAAATTATTTGAAATATAAAGACGAAGCACCGATCAGATAACTTGGCGCCAAAAATTTGAAAAAATTCGGAAAGTGGAGTTATCAGTTTGACCTGTGAATGACCAGTATATAGAAGAGATAACGTTGCATTTTAAACATCGAGGTTTCCTTTCTCATATATTTTTATTTATAGAAGTTAATTAGAGAGTATGGTAATTACCACGACTTTGTGATAGCATCCTGCTATAGTAATACTATAGTAATTAGAAATTAAAACTATGGAAATACTATAGCGATTAGAAATTAGTATTACAGTAATACTAGAGTAATTAGAAATTAGTACTGCAGTAATACTGTGGTAATTAGAAATTAGTACTACAGCAATACTATAGCAATTAGAAATTAGTACTACAGCAGTACTATAGTAATTAGAAATTAGTACTGCAGTAATACTGTGGTAATTAGAAATTAGTACTACAGCAATACTATAGTAATTAGAAATTGGTGCTGCAGTAATACTGTGGTAATTAGAAATTAGTACTATAGAATTATTATAGTAATTAAAAATTAGTACTACAGCAATACTATTGTAATTAAAAATTAGTACTGCAGCAATATTATAGTAATTAGAAATTGATACTATAGTAATACTATAGTAATTAGAAATAGATGCTTTATGGGTCCAATTCTTTTTCCCGAGAACGACACGACTCGATGTAGAAGAATTAAATGTCACTCTAACAAAATTCTTCTTTCATCCCCTTTTCTCAGACTGTATCGCGCGCGAACCAGCGATTACGAACGAATCGTTGTCATTTACACGGCCGCATTCGCCACGCGAATTTACGCAGCCATCTGTAAAGACGGTCTTTGTGATTCGACGCGCGTGGCGATGTCAGATGTTTAAAATTACCGCTCTCTGGGCCCGGTATATCGGCTAATCCGAAAAAAACGTTCTTGCGTCGAATCGGATTTCTTCTAGCTCGCTAGAGTCGCACGTGTCGGCCTAGCGGCCGGACTGCGAACTATGCAGTTTAAAATTGAAACCCGATTTAACCGTAGGAACCGTGAAAGCGTTCGAGAAACGCGCTACCAGCCTCGACAAATTTCCTACGACTCGTGTTTCATTCCTATGACACATTCTTCGCAAATGCGTTATTCCCTGGGATTAAAGGATCAGCTGGAAATAATTTTATCGTCCATTTTTTAACAGCAATTTATCCTGCACCAAAACCACAGAAGTATGCATGATTTATGGTATCGAAGATTTAATACATAGTGGGTGCATGTATATTTTACCAACTTACATTTCGACATTCGAATTGTGGGTACTTTAAACCTAATTAATTATTTATCCTATGATTTTCCGTTTGTGATATACATATATATATTTATTGGACATATTGTAGGATAGCATTTCCAAAGAAATCGCGAATCGGTCATTACAACAAAAACAAATTATAAACCGATCAATATTTTCTAAAAGCAAATGGAAAAGCTATTTTGGGTAACAAAGTTAAATTGCGTGGTCCCTACGAGGAGGTGAAGCGTAGGTTAAGAAAAGCATAAAAGCAGGGTCCTTGACGACTAAAACAGAGTCTTTAGAAATTAATTGTGACCGGCACGAGCGTGAGTAGCTCGGTGTTGGAAAGAGAGTTAAATTAGAGTGCGTGTTTGTGTCTTTTCGTTGCGTTATCTTGGAGTTCTTTTCCTAAGTAAAATTAGTTTTACGTGTTTTGTGTTTGCGTTATTTCGTTCTTGTTGCTCTGTCAGCTTTGGACGTCTCAAAACCAGTTTTCGTCATTCTACAATATGTTGCACCATATATACGTAATTGACGATATTTAATTTTCCAATTGCCAATTAACTAACCGTCCCTCAGAAGGATCTTCTAGCGAAGAAACTACTGTGTTAATTGATTAAGTACCTCATTACATCCACGAAGCAACACACACGATCCTCCTCAACGTGTTCACTCTTTGTTCGATTATTTGTGCTAAGTAAATCAAGCGTAATCAGCGTTCAAACTCTCATACCAAACGCGGTTGTTAAACTAGATTTAAAGGGCAAGATATATCCAGTGATCGATAAAAGAGGCTGGAAAAATTAGGAAACGATTGAAAATCAGTTAGCACTTTTAATAATTAGACTGTGCATTTTTATTAGAGTGGATATTACACGTATACACTCAGACATAGCGATAGCACACGTGTTCTTCATTTTCCCGTGTCAGGGTTATTTTATCGTGGAATTTTTAGTAGGCATGACACAGGATTTATTGTTACGACTTGAACTACGGTATATTGCAATAATTCTTGAAAAATCTATAATTTTCTGCGTCACGTAACTTTGCAAGGGCACGTCTGCATCGATACTGCGCCGACATTTCTTGTGGCCCTTCGACATTTCCGTCATTCAAAATGTCACTAATTTTAGACTTGTACATCAGAGTTACTTATTTCTTTATAATAAAGCTCGAGATATCTATTATATAATAGAAATATAATAATATTTCTGTTTTTAATTTCTCTATGAAATTTGATCTTGGCAGTTTTTAGGTAGCTTATGGTTTAAAGAATATATTTAGATAAGCGAGACGCAGAAAAGCTATTGCTTCACGATGTTACGGAATAATAGAATCTAGTGGGATAGGTTTTGGACAAGGGAACTTCGGAATTTGCTTGGACTTCGCTGTTAACGCTTTGACTGTCACGTTGGTCATATATGACCGGCCACGGTTTTTCCTGTGACGCCACGGTGGTGATTGGTGACCGGAGCGCTTGAACTACTTGAACTACATTGAACTACATTGAACGAAAATTGGCAGTTAGTGCGTTTCGAATATAACCGCTAATTAGAAGATACTTTGAAATAAAAAGTGCCCCATTGAACGATTAAAAATTTTTATCAGAACATCGAAAACATATTAGAACAAATCTTGCATCTAGAGGTGCACTCCCGTGGCGTCCTGAGGGAAACACGTGATTTCGGCGTGACAGTCAAAGGGTTAATGGATTTGGGTCTTAGGGATGAATATTTGATTTCTTTCTGTTTTTGATTTGTCTATGAAATTTGATCTTGGCAGTTTTTAGGTAGCTTATGATTTAAAGAATATATTTAGATAAGCGAGACGCAAAGAAACTACAGTTTGACAATGTTAGGGGTAATAGAATCTAGTGGAATAGGATTTGGATGAAGGAACTTCGGAATTTGCTTGGACTTCGCTGTGAATGGATTTGGTTCTTAGGGATGGATATTTGATTTCTTTCTGTTAAAAACACACTAAAACAAATCTTGCATCTAGCGGTGCACTCTCGTGGCATCCTGAAGGAAACATGCGATTTCGACGTGGCAGTGAAAGGATTAACATGTATAAAAGTCACGTAAGTATTTTATCCTTTGATCATTATCAGATATACTTTCCATATTCCCGATGAACGATGCACTTACATAAAACGCACGTAACATGTGAAATACAGGTACAAATTACAAATACTCGCTGTGTAATCGATAAGATCTATTTCGTATAAGTATAATTATACTTGCAGAGTTAACTGGCAGAAAATTAGAACAGTTAGACTGAGCTGATAATAGTGTCGAAATTAATTTTCCAATTTCCTCGTCGATACAGTGATCAGAGAAATATTGTCGCAGTGTGTTTCGTAGGTTGCCTAAAAATCTAGTTACATCCTAGGGGTTACTAGATACCTAGGTACATTCAAGGCAAGAAATTCTTACGTGGAATGACAAATCCTCTAATAACAACCCCCACAATCTTACCCACCCTCAACATTTCCGCCGAAAATATACATCTGCATCCACATTCGCTATGCATAAGCGACATTTAAAAAAAAAAAAAACGAAAAAGGAACTCGAAAAACGCGATCACACTTTCAACCCCTGTGAACCGCTTGATTCTCGAGTGTCGAAAATGCCTTCACTCGCGGCGCGGAATAATAATAATAATCACGATGGGCCATAATGTCACTACACGCACTTAAACATCGAATTAACCCTACGCCAAGTCACCCTAGGCTATATTCAGAGTAATATGCCTATTACACGTCTTTCCTCTGTCCTCCCTCTTCGGCCGTACTCCTCGCCAGTAAATTACTCGCGCCCCCGTTTTCTCATTAACGTGTGCGTGCACCACCTATAAACCCTGCTTGCTCGTACAAGCCGCCGAAAAAAAAGGAAAAAAAAAGAGGAAAGAAAAAAAGGGAAAAAGGAGAAAAAGGAGAGAGAAAGTAGGGGTGAAAGAGCGCGAGAGGGGGAGGAAAATGGGGAAAAAAATAAGCGACGCGTCGTCCTTTCGACGAACAGCCGCGAACGTCGATGTAATTAAATTCCTTTGGCCGATTATTTCGTCGATCGCCAGCGCGGCGAATTTGCATTTTCAATGAACGCGAACGGCCGTTTAAATCGATCGGCCGTGAGCCCGTACGGGGCAGAGGTATTTTGCAAAATTTCTCCACCATCGCCGACTTGGTCGACCGAATTCGCCGCGGTTTCAAGGTTACGCGAAGTTGTCCATTTGAAATTGAAATGTTTGATATTTGCATTAGCGGATGAGGGTGGAATCGGAAGTGCAGAGAGAAGAGGGATCGATGTTCGAGGTGACGGAAGATGGCGTAACTGCGACGGATTCCAGCGATTTTTGGACGCAATTAACTCTCGAAATGTCGAATGTTCGTTCGCGAAATTGCGAATTTTTATTCAATAAATTTCAACTTTAATGCGTAATGGAAGAAGAACATATAACAGGGTGATAAAGTTTTAGGTTTTTATTTAGTTAGTACTTTTATGTTTATATTTATGTTTACATTTAGTTATTACTTTCTTTTTATACAGTTATTACTTTTATTTTACTGGTTTTAATGATCTTTGGTATACACGTGTTTAACACTAGGTTTACGGACGTTATCTGTATACCTGTTTCTAAGGGCACCTTAATTCAAATTGACAAGTAAAGGAAACCAAGTGCCTTTCTTTTTTTAACGATTAGTTTAATTTAAAAACAATTATATATTATATTGACCTTTGCACTCGAAAGGTGACCTTCAGTTACCATTTCATAAAATTTAGAAGATCGATATTAATTAATATATCAAATTTAATGTAATGCAACAGTGTGCGAAGTATCGAAGTGAAATAATTCTACAATTCTATTATTATACAATTCCTTATTTACTGCTCAGAAAAGTATCGTCAGTTTTTTAGTAGAGAATCTTTGAATTTCTACTCTTCTCTAGCCAAAAAATCGTTCAGTGCAAAGGGTTAACAGTCTTAATATAAGTTAACTAAATCTGTTACCATCGTATAATTGCAGCAACCCTTCCATCAAATTCACGGGTTCCGTAAATCTAGGGTTAACTATGCTGTACTTTCTTACATACTAAACATGATGATCCATACCTCAGTTCACGCATCGTTCATCCTCACACATACACTCATACTTCTATAGATGATATTTGGATCGCGTTTAGAGGGATATCACCGACTTACAATTGATGCTTTTGGTTTCCTTTTAGATAAGGAATATTTTGAAATATGTTTTGGGTCCAAAGAGCACTTTAATTGGAGAATGTCACGCGTGCATTTCGAATTCGGTTTCTATTTTATCCTTGCTCTCGCAAGTTTCGTAATGTGCTCGAATATTTTGAAGCGGTTTAAAGAAGAGCTTGTGTTTTTAAATATTTAAATTTTTGGAACCCCGATGCAATTATAAATTTGAGGAAAGTTTGAGGTTTTGTGCACAGTAATGATTCTTTGAAAATTCTTTTCCAAATCTTTCTCGTATTTCTATCACGTCCTATTATTCTGTTATATACATATATATCGTAAGAAGAATTAATTGGGTTGTAAAGTACCAGAGAAAAGAAAGGAAAAATAAATTTTACATCTCGAAGAAAATGATGCAACTTAACTCTTTGGGGCACAGGATTTCAGATAATAAAATTTAAAATCTTCTAATAATTGTCCCTTAAATCCAAAAAATTCTACGATACTTTGTCAAAATTAAAACTTCAAAGGACGACAGAACGAAGTCTAAAACCTTCTAATGACTGTCCCTAAAATTCAAGAAATTCTGCGACATCTCATTAAAATTAACATTTCAAAGGACGACAGAACGAAATTTAAAACTTTTTAAAAATTGTTCTTTAAACCCCAAAAAACCCTAGTTCAACTTAACCAACTAGTAACGTGAAGAATTTATGTTCAGAACTATGAACGGTAATATCATTTTGGTTCTTTAAAAAACCACAGATATACTTTACATCATCATCCAATTTCATCTTTACTTCCTTGATAAAACAAGCTCGCAAAATGAAGGAAGAAAATCATTTGCAAATGGGCAAACTCCATAGAAGAGAAGCTAGAATTAATGCAATTTAATCAACTGGTATCGAGAAGAATTTATATTCAGAAGTATAATGTAATATGTAAATATATAACGACATTGTTCCTTACAATTACAGATATACTTTACATCGTCATCCAACTGCATTTTTATCTCCTTAATAAAGCAACCTCGCAAAACGAAGGAAGAAAATCATTTGCAAATGGACAAACTTCATGAAAGAAGGATTAGAATTAATGCAACTTAACCAACTAGTAACGTGAAGAATTTATATTCAGAACTATGTACAGTATCTTTTTGGTTCTTCATAACTAAAGATATACTTTACATCGTCGTCCAACTGCATTTTTATCTCCTTAATAAAGCAAGCTCGCAAAACGAAGGAAGAAACTCATTTGCAAATGGACAAACTCCAAAGAAGAAAAGCGAGAATTTTATTCGCGATAGAAAGAGTGGAGGATGAATCGAGTGGTACCAAAAAATTAGTGAAAAAATTGTGAAAATGCAATTAATCACGTGAATGCCCGCATAATACACGGTGGCGCAACGGCGTCGATGCGCCCCGAAGCCAATGCTGGGCGCGTTGCTAGCGACAGGCGCCGGAAGATCGGAACGCGATCTCGAGTAGCGAAGAAAGCGTGGAGCTGCGCGTGCATCGAGCTCGATCCTTGGCCGGCTATTCGTAGCCGCTTAGCGCGTCGTCCGAGGCCTCGGGACTGGCGTCGCGCATCGAGCGTCGCGCTGATCCAACCCTCCGAAAAAGCAGTCGGCGAGAGGCCGGCTGCAACCCTCCTATCGGCATCGCTCCGCCCTGTGCCACCACTCTGGCTGCACCCCAATAGTGGCGCGGCGCGTATAGTCGCCTATAGGGCTGCACCGAGCGTCGATGCACCGCCAGCGTCGCGTCCCTTCGCGCTCGCAACCCTTCGCCGGTCCATCCGTCCGTCCATCTGCATCCCTTCCAACGATCTGCATCCTCCGCGCCATCCATCTCGTCCGCGGTGCTCGCCAGCTGCGGACTCGAATGTCGTTGCTGTTAACTACTCGCGGATATTTCTCCTTTCCAGGGCCTTCCTCGTCTCCGACCACCCCCGACCCCCCGCTCGCCTCCTACACTCTATAAACCCTCTTGCCTTCCCTTGCCTTGCTTCTTCCTTTCCCACCGGCTGCTCTCTTTCTCGCCCCCCGGCGCGCCTTCCTCCACCCCCTTCGCCACCCCTTCTCTGCATATACGTACCATGTGCACCGGGGAGAGTCTCTATTAGGGACTTCCATTTTTCTGCCACAATGGCGTTACCCCGCTTCTTCGCTGCCTCCTTTCTGAGGCTCGTACGCGGCCCCGAGCTGCACAGGCGAGAGCGTGGAGCATCGTCTGCGAGGAACTCAGACGGTGGGACGAGATTCCTCCGGATGGCCCTTCGTCATTACGGAAGAGGGTCTCCGCCGCGAGGTCGCGCTTATCGTGATTAAAAGTCTCGCTTCTCGGCCTGATCTTTAATCAACGGCCGACCTTCTGCTTTCAAAGCTAGACGGTTTTGTTATTGCATTTAGGCAGTTCAGCTTGCCGGGGTGGAACAGCTTTTTCTTTTTCTCCGTGTTTTTCTGCGGGTTATCGAATCTTCTAGTCTAGGCTAGGAAGTGTAATTACTGTTTTTTAATTATTTTGGACTGGTCTGTACAGAACTCGAGATACGTTCTCGTACGATGTGCAATGTGTCTATAGGTGGAACGATGTTTAACCCTTTGCACTCGGCGATTTTTTCGTTACAGGAATATAGTAATTCGAAGACTTTCTGCCAATATGGTCAACGATATTTTGAAAACGGTAGATAAGAAGTCGTATTTAATTTAAGACGGAGAATTATTTTACTTCCATATTCCGCGCATCGTTGGGTAATTATAAATTTGATATATTAATTAATATCTATCTTTAGAATCTGATTAAATCGTGACTGAGAGGAACCTCTCGAGTGCAAAGGGTTAATATCCCGTTTTGGGCGAAGATTGGTGACGTTTGATAATGATTTCGTTGTGAGAAATGTATTTTCTTTCGGGTCGTATGAGGCATAAGCGAATATAATTTAATACGATGTTATAATTATATTTCTTGAAATTTATTTTTGCGAGATAAAGGATACTATTACGTTATGTTTCACGATGCAATTTCAGTGAATCTTTTGAATCTTTATAACATACCTGAGATAGAAATTGTCTATTCTAATTTGGAAATGAATAACCCTGATATTTTTATCTATATGAATAATCTATTGAAATTTCGCGTTTCTTGGTGCAATCTTTTAATTTAAAAATAACTAAATATTCGCAATTTATTCGGTAAAATAATATTTCCATCGCGTTTCTAACATAATTTTGATAACCTCCCTTTCAGTCTTTATAATGTTTCAAAAGAGAAAAAGAGAAATAAATAAATATAATTTATTTACTTAAACTTGGAGAACCAGATATCGAAGCATCGTAAATAATTATTAATAAGAGAAAAAGCTGCACCCCAATCGGATGCTGATAAATCTCAATTTTTTCTTCGTACTACAGCAAGATACACGGGATATCCAATACATTAGGGAATAAATAGGGATCGCGGTTTTTGTAGGCCAAATACTCGAACGAACGAAAACGCTGGCGAATCGTTAATTTGAATATTGCTGAGGCGGATTCCCTGCGCTTTGAGCTCTCGCGTTACTCCCGTGCTCGGCTGTTCGACACGGCCGACGATGGAACCGCTAATCCCCCCGCGTAAAAATCTCCATGTCGGATTATTATTCATGCGGCATTACAAACATTTTCGTCCGATCGTGAACAATATGTAAACCTGGCTGCGCGAGCCTCGGAAAGCATGGCGAGTCGGCTACATTTACTAAATTAATAGCCGAAAGACACATCCACTTAGCCCCTATCGATCCCTCGTTCCAGGGACCAACGTCAAAGACCGAAACTCGACGATCCGTGGATCGCATACGCGAGCACCACCGATCTTCGTTCAACGTCCGAGTATATGCAACATTCCGCGAAGCTGCCTGTACACAGTGGCGCCATCTGAACAGGCCATTTATCAAAGCAAACGCGACGGAAGCGTGTCCGTAGGAAGGCAAGGATTTGCCAAAAATAAGTTGCAGGAACGACGAAAGTTGCCAGGTGCCCGACCAGGTACCCGTTCCCCGGATACCTGGAAGGCTCCCTCCCGCCCCGTCGAATGATCCACAAGCATCTGTACCCCCTCTAGACCACGGCGTTGCGCCCCGTCGTGATTCACGGGTGAAGAGGACACATCGACTTTAAACCTCAGGCAGACGGGCAACCTCCAGACCCTGGCGCGGAGTCTCCTTTCATTAGTTGGAGTAGGAAACCAGCCAGTCAGCCAACCAACCAACCTACCTACCAACTAACCATCCATCCAACCACCGCAACGACCTACCCACCACTACCACCGGCTCTGCCATCATCACCGACGAGGCCAGGCTTCCATGATCCACTCTCGTTTCTGGCGCCCGGCTCCTGATCTTGCGTGCGGTTGACTCGTTTTCAATGAATACAATGCCGGGGCAGATCATATTGAATATGAAAACGGGAAATCAACGAGTGCCACCCCCTCTCTGCCTTCTCTCTGTATATCCTTCTCTCTCCAGCTCTATCTTCCGAGCCTGCTTCTTCCCGTTCGCCCGTGTCTATCTACGCCGCGTCTCTTTTTCCCTCCTGGCTAGGGTCTATCCACCACAGCACAGTTCCGAGCGACGAGCCTCCACCGCGGACCCGAGGCGGGATTTCCACGGGCTGCTTTGTCGAATCGAGTCAAAGAGACAGAGGGGGTGGGAACGGGGTGGAACCGAAAAAAAAGAGGAGGAAATGAACGAAGGGAGGAAAAAAAGGACGATATCTTGTCCGAGCATCAGGCTCCGTGAAGACCACCGACAGCGATACCCGACGAGGCTTAATCGTTGCACGCCGGATTATGCGGTCGGCCGTGCTGCTTCCCTGGTTAACCCGGATCGCGGAAACATCTCTCTCCGATCTCTGCTACCTTTCAACCCCCGGCTAGCTTTTTCCCCTTCGCCGACTTCGCTCTTCCTTCGGCCGTCTCATGGATGTCGCTGGGGGCTCTGTTCGCCATCCCGTAGTTCCTTGGGTTCGTTGGGTATAGGTCGGGGACAGATCAGACGCGCCGAGGACTCTTTCACCTTTGCGCGTTTTATGGAATCGTGCGGAACTGCAGAAGCTGTTTAGAGGATTTCAACCGCACGCGCTGGGAAGACGTGTCACGCACGTCGTAATGCTTTTGTCACGGAATCGCCAACCACGTGTCACGCACGTCGTAATGCTTTTGTCATAAAATCGCTAACGACGTGTCACGCACGTCGTAATATTTTTGTCACGGAATCGCCAACCACGTGTCACGCACGTCGTAATATTTTTGTCACGGAATCGCCAACCACGTGTCACGCACGTCGTAATATTTTTGTCACGGAATCGCCAACCACGTGTCACGCACGTCGTAATGCTTTTGTCACGGAATCGCCAACGACATGTCACGCACGTCGTAATGCTTTTGTCATAAAATCGCCAACCACGTGTCACGCACGTCGTAATACTTTTGTCACGGAATCGCCAACCACGTGGTATACACGTCGTTAGGCAATCGTTATAGAAACACTGGACCGTTCTGGTACACGCGTCTGTGGATTTCTTGCCGCCGCAAATGGTTAAGGATTCTCTTCTCTGTAGCGAGGAAAGGGGGTTAACCGAGCAGCCTAAATGGGAAGTGGTACCAATGGTCAGATCTTCGATTAGGAAACTCGGTGAAGGTGAAATTAGTCGAAAATATCAATATAATTGAATTTTTCAGTCAAATCCTATTAAAATTGTAATGGCTATAGCAATTCGATAGAATTTTTCTCTCTTATTTATTTAATGAAAAACGATTTCGGACTGCAGAAGTTATTTGATAGACCTTCACCTTCTTTTACGCGAGAAAGAAAAACAATGTTCTAGTTAACCCTTTGACTACGACAGACTTTGAAACGTACCAGCTGTACCATACGTCAGGAATCCATTTGCGATGTACATCAAATATGTGGAACTTTTTGTTAGATGTGCATTTCTGAGAAATTATTGTGTATTCAAGTAATAATCAAAACACTGCATTCTACTATATATATTACTATATTAAAACGACTTTATTTACTGCTTTGTATTTTACAGTAAATTGTTGCTGTACATACTTGGAATTTAACAGCCAAAGAAACTTTTAAATCTCTTTAAACACCCACAATATCACAAACACAAAATTTCTAAGTACTTTTAGCCTCGCATAGTAATCAAAGGGTTAAATACGTATCTTCTCCCAAAAAAAAAAAAATATTGTTGAATTAACACTTTGCTCTCGACGATTTTTAGGCTAAAGAAGGGCACGTGTTAAAAAATTTTCTGCTATAAGGCTGACGAAATTTTTTGAGCAGTAAATAAGAAATAGTATAATAATTAACAGGTAGAATTATTTAATTTCGATATTTTACACGATATCACGTTACTTTAAATTTAATACATTAATCGACACCGAGCTTTGAAATTTTATCAAATAACGACCGAAGAACGCCTCTCGAGTGCAAAGGGCTAATTTGCTATGCATAGGTATATTCTCTCTCTCTCAAAAAAAAAAAAATTGATAAATTAATTTTCTATGGATAGTTGGATAATAAGAAACCCAAAAGGCCAAATTGCAAATATGAGAATAAAATATAAGGTGGCTTAGAAATTGGAAAAAAGCATCCCCTCGTATACCTGCATAAATTCTTAACCACCAATTAGTGAAAAAAGGAATGCAGCAGCTTCACACTCGTCGAGTGCCTTCACGGAACTTCGCGAACCCGTGACAAGTGACTCACGACTCGTTTACATAACCCGAGACAAAAAAGAACCACCCTCCATAAAATCCCTTTTCCAACGAAAAGGAAGCGCAATCGTCGAGGAACCCCCTCTTCAGCCGCGATTTATACACAACGGTATTGCGCGCAATCATCGTGGAGGGCTGGTTTCGAAATCGAGCGAACAAGAGAAAGAGAGACAGTGAGAGAGAGAGAGAGAGAGAGAGAGAGAGGGTGGGAGAGAAAGGAGAGTTAACGATTTCGTCCGGATTGTGTTTTCTTTGGCCCGACCACCCCCTCCATATTTCGTTCCCGTGGTCTCTGCCGGCAAACACACTTCGTTAGGCGATCCACTCTCCGTTGTTTCCGAGCGCTGGCAAACTATGCACTTTACCCTCTAAACAACCAGTACCTTTAACCCACTTACAACCCTAACGTGCCGTAGACATATATTCACGGCCAAAGTCGACGTAGTTTTATTCGTGTCACGAGATTACGGCTGTTTTCATCACTAACGCGATAGACCTTGCTTTTTCTCATCGAAAATTCGCCATCTTTACGAATAACTGCTGCCCCTTTTATGTTTGCCTCCCGAAATTTCGCATTTGCTGTCTTTTCCTAGGTTTCATGATCGTTTGGAGCGTCTGCTGACAGCAAATGAAATACCTGTGACGTTTACAGACTCGAGAAAGTATAGTAATAGTAATTTAGTATAGTAATAGTAAAAGGTTTAATATAGTAATAGTAACCTAATACTATGTAACCCAGTAATAATAACCTAAATAGTAATAATAACCAATAGTAATAATAATAAATAGAAATAATAGCCTAATCACCCTATGATTCAATTACAAAATGACCCCTATTAAAGAGCCTTATTAAAATCTGGCTAACTTCAGATCTTGCTAACGTCAATCGCAGAGACGCGCTTCAATTATCCTACGCGTTCGATTTTTCTAATTATCATCGGAAATTGACGACCTCCATTCGCGTGAATCATTTTGCAAGGTTTCGCAACAACCACCTCGTTCCGTCTCCAGCCCAACCAGCAACAGTAGCAACAAACAGAGCCGAACCTAAACTCCGCGCCTAATGCACTCTTTCCACCTCGCAGTTCCCTCTCACCGGCTCGGAAATCATTACCGATCCCACCACTACTACTGTTCACCCTTGAACCCCACCCACGACGCATAAAACAAACCATCGAGCCCCAAGAATCAATCAAGCCAGATGGAAAACCTCGTTGCCCTAAATCGAACCTATCAAGCTGAATATCGAACTGATCTACCAGCATCGTGTAAGAGAGAAAAACAGTTTCCACCTCCGTGAGAGACGGCTTGCGAGGGAGAAGCCGAGGGATAGGCTAAAGGGCTGAACGCGATCCACGCACGCGAGGTTGGGGCCAAGAGGCTGGGTAGCCGAGGAAACGTAAGATCGGCGGAGCAGAAGGGAGGTTGGTAATTAGCTTTCCAGATTTTTCGACGTACACGAACGGTGTTCGCCGTGAGAGGTGGACTGGTTTCACGAGCAGATGCTCGATTCTTCGGATGCTCTGGCGTATGGGCAGGGCACTCGCGCAGGCAAAGGCCCGCTTCTGTTGCTGCTCCTCGGGCGTTGTCGCTACCGCTGCCGATGCGGCCGCTTCCGCTGGCTCTTCAGCCCTACGTGAGAGGGATCCGACGTCGACAGTCGGCTCACAAAGCTTATTATGCCGGCTTGGCTCTCTTCAGGCCGAAGAGGATGGAGGCTCGTGCTCGCTGTGCCATGGCACAAGTTAAGTTGATGGCACTCCACGAGAACATCCTTCCTGTCTACATCCTCGATTCGGCTCTGCGAACCTTCTTCCCGCGCTCGCCTTCTTCCTCCCGCTACTCCGCCTAGTGGCGCTGCTCCTCTCGGTGGCCCTTCTTTATACTCCTACCCAGCCACGCTGCTCTCTCGCCGTCTGTCCCGACTATTCCGACCTGCCTCCGCTCCTAACCCGACGCTTTTTCCTTTTGCCCTCCACGCAACCGTCTTTCACAGGCCTTTCGCCATTCTTACTTCGAACACTCGACTCGAAATGTGCACCAGCTTTGAGATCACCTCTGGGCTAGGTAAGGGACATCTTCCCTAATTGGGTTTGGCTACACATGCACCGCAAGGTTACAATCTTTTACGTTTCTTCCAGTGTCTAATGGTAATTTTCTAACAGTCTTGTATTCGGTCTGTGACGTATTAAATTTCCAATTTTCGACAATCGAGTATAGCTGAAACTTGGACTCTGACAAGTCTGTGGTCACAAATGTCTAATCTGTGTCTGAACTTCATGGCAGGTAGGAAAACGTAGATTTATGTCTGCCAGTCTGCCTTCACTTTGAATTCCTAGCTGACCAGGAATTTAGAAGTTCTTTAGAGTCTTGTATTTAGTTTGTGAGCTGATAAATTTCTAATTTTTGAGAACAGAGTATAGCTGAACTTGGGCTCTGACAAATCTGTGGTCACAAATGTCTTATCTATGTGTGAATCTATGCGTGATGTGGATTTATGTCTGTCAGTGGGCCTTCACTTCGAATTCCAACTTCACCAGGAATTTAGATTGAAATTTCAAATCATCTTAGATAATCTCAAAAAATTGAAATTATAAATCGGGGAATCTGAAATATTAACTTTAATCTCACCTATTGCTATATCCATAGTTAAAATAGGATTGAAGAACCTAATTCTCGATGAATCGAAGAGGAAACAAAATTTTTCATATCAATTTTAGCAAATTTAAATTCTTCTGCTGCTTCCCGCATAGGATCTTCGATGAAAGAATATATCAGGGGCGTATCAAAGGCGTTAAGACCCATTTCGAGACGTTGACATCGCCCAGTTCCACATGGTCACGTGGACATTAAAAGCCACATTGTGAATTTCAGCTTTGGAAATTTTCGAAGGGGAGGAACAGTGAGCGACGGACGAAGTTATTCGCTCGGCTCGCGCGTCGATCGTGCAAATGGGAAGTCAACAAACTTCCGCCATTATTTACAAGCATTATCGCGTGGAGCGTGCGTAAACAGGGATATTTGGCCTGGCCCCGTGTAGCGCCCGGTGAAAATCGTTCGCTGACAAATCACCGAGGATTGGCAAAACGCAAAAAAGCCTCAACTAAATTTGCTTGTCTTTTAGCGGGTAAATACTTTTCCCATCGACCGGGCCCCGACACTTTGTTTGCGTAGCACACGGCATCGACGGACGAGCTGCTGCTCGATCAACGATATTATATCCATGAAAATTCCGCTTAATGAACTCCATCCGATGCACAAAAATTCTTTTAACGTAAACCAGCTCGGTATAAACATTCCGGGGTTATCGTGGTTCACGAGTTTTTCATCCTCGCGGCTTTCCAATCCGAGGATTTCCATCTTTATTTCGTTGAAGATCAAATTGTCCGATTTATCGGGATCAGAGTGCGCGAGGATTTATATTCGATTGCCATCTTTGGAAGAATTTCAGAAATAAATACCCCCAACGCCAATATTTTTTAAACAATCATCCATCTCATAATTATTTTCCATCTCGAGGCAAAAATTTGGATTCCTCAGGAATGTAGAAAATATTTAAAAATTCAGAGATAATCTGTTGCAACAGGAAGTCAAATTATTAAAGTCGAATTTAGTATGAAATATACTTCAAGAAATAAATCTGCACTTGTCATGTATCGTTGATTTTAAATATTAATTAACAAATCAGTAATTTACACGTTTATTCGATTGCCATCTTTGAAAGAATTTGAAAAATAAATATCGCTAATGCCAATATTTTTTAAATAATTATCCATCCCAAAATTATTTTCGATCTCAAAGTAAAAATTTTGATTCCACAGAAATGTAGAAAATATTTAAAAAATAATTTATTCCAATAGGAAGTTAAATTATTAAAGACGAATTTAGTATGAAATATACTTCTGGGTACGTCTTCGAGAAATAAATATGCACTTGTCTATGTATCGTTTATTTTAAATAATAATTAACAAATCAATAATTTGCACGTTTTATAGCTCGCTATAAATAGTAAATTAAAAGTTTGCGAATTACGAGAACGATAAGACAAAGTTTAGACGAAAAAGTTTAGCTCGAAGTGAAATGCTGGAAAATGAAAATGGCCCCCTTGATCTTCACCTACTTCTACAACGGCCTAGATGCTACACACTGAAACTTACTAATTAAACAAGATATTGCCAGAGGGCGAAACCGAGTGGCAAACAATGAGATAATTCAAGGGTCTCGGAGCTTCCCGGCCAACTAAAACGTACCATTATCTTCCAACTCACATAAACATCACCAACAAATCCTCTCTTCCATCACCTCTTCGTAACAACAACGATCACACCTCGTATTCATCCCTGTCCTCCTCTTCGAGCCTACCCAAACGTACCCAAACGCACACGCACACGCAAACGCACACGTACACGCACACATGCACACGTTCATCCGACATCGGCAAACAAGGTTCCTTCGCGCGCCATCTAGCACGCGAATTCCCGACGCGTTCCGCGTCGAATTCGCGACGAGGATTCACGAATCCGCGTAGGCTGGACGAGAACTAGGAGGCGAAACGAGGGAACGAGGAAACAATTCGGTCGCGGATGGTGTGCCGGAGAGCTCTGTGGCTCGACTGATCGCCTTCTACCTCGAAAAGCCTTATATAGGCTTCCCCGAATTTTGTGGTCCACTTAACTAGAAAACCTGGTGCTTATCCGACTCCGGAGCCGCTGCAAAATTACACGCTTCGGCTTATCAAGCCGTGAAACTGGTATTAAGCGTCAGACGAACGAACGCGCGGGCGCTCCTGCACGCGCGCGAGGAGCCTTCGCCGGAGAGCTGAACCCGGAATGCACCAGTAAGCTCGTTTCCTAGGGTTCCTGCTATAACTATATACACGGATATCGTTCACCTGACCGACCACCCTGACTTTTCGATCGGAACGTCCGTGCCGAATCGACCCCCGTTCTCGTGGACAACCGCCCCCTTCCTCCGCCTCCTCCTCCGATAGCCCTCTCAACATTGACCGACTGATACTTTGTTCCCTCTTTCTATTCCCACATTTTTTCCTTTCTCATTTTCTTCCTTTTTTTTTCTTGCCTTTTTTCTTCTGCTTTTCGTTTTAATTTCGACGAGAGCCAGGCTCGCTGCACGACACGTGGGCACCGTGAAGACCTATGGTGTCTGGCTGTCTTTCGAGAAGTGGATCACTTGGAAAGCTGACCGGTGTTTCCGGACTGGAGAGTCGAGGGGGATTGACGGGGTTGCAGAGGAGAGTTGGAATATCGTGGATATCGTGGATTATGGTAGATTCGGAGAAATATTTTGTCACTCTCAGGGGGCGGTTATAGGGGTTACAGCGTGCAAAGGATGTTAGGTTAGGTTAGATGGATCGAGTACAACGAAAGAATCGAGTACATCGCTAGAACTACCGATCTCTAGTGGGCACCTAACTATAACGTGTACAGATTATCGTAATTTCAAGGGGTACGATGAATATGAGCGAATATATTGATTACAGTTCTTTCGTAATATCAGTTGATACCAATTTTATTCCCAAAGCAGGTGTACGTGTTCGGTGATTGCAAAAAGCAAAATTCTGAGACCAGTGACTTTGACTGGGTTGGTAGTTCTGGTGATATACTCGGGTAGTTGAGAGTGAATTGTGGAAAAGGAACACATGGTCGGTCAATTTTTTGGGAGAAAATGGGTTCTGGTTGTTCATCGTGTTTGCAATGGTGGAGCTTTTGTTAGGTTAGGTGGAAGGAATATGAATGTTATTGTGTGTTTGTTATTACGAGAAATTCGAACGATATCGATCGCCAACAGCGAGGATTTTATTTTCTCATCCCGATAACAAGAGAACTTCGACGACATTGGAAACGTCGTGGCAAGGCGTGTAAGTCGTTAGACGAGCGGCATCCGCGTCGCTTTGAAACGCCCACGCGTTTCACGCGAGCGCGCGTACACACGTATATACATGGCCGCGACACGTGGCTCCGCCGGTGGAAATACCGTGGCGCGGTGTCACAGTAATTAATTTCCCTCAAATTACTCGAGAAACAGCGGAGGAACTTTACTCGTTGCACCGCACGCGCCACCTGCGAGTCAAATTACAATGCGAGAATGCCGGTTAAATGATGAAGCTTAATTGAATTGCAGCTCGCTGCGAACTAATTTGCATCTGCTTTCTGTCACACAGGAACAGGAGGGCTCCAGGGTCGCAAAGGAATCCACGGATCGAGGCCCCTCTCCTACAAGTTCGCGTAAATACTGTGCGTTGCTCTGAAGATCACGCGCAAGATGGCACGAGGACAAAAGATGGTAATCCGATCCCATCGCTTGATTCCCCCACTCTGGAACACTCGCAGCATGCTGGGTATGTAGATATTTCAGCCAATAAGAAACACGTTTGCACTATTCTTTGCGTCTCTTTTGACTGAGGCTGTCTTATGGAGATATACAGGGTGTTTCGGTGGTAAAACCGGGAAGAGACGATTCTACGTATAAAATTGAATCGAAAATGAAAAATAAAATTTTTTGATTCGGTGCTTCGTTTGCGAGAAAATCGATTTTAAATACTCACAGAGTGCGCTGGTATACCCACGGTACATCCCCCTTAGCAGAAGTGCACGCGTACTCTGTGAATATTCAAAGTCGATTTTCTCGACAACGGAGCTTCGAATAGAAAAATTTTATTCTTTATTTTCGATTCGTTTTTTCACGTAGAATCACCCCTTCTAGGTTGTACTACCGTCTCTGGGACACCCTGTATATAGCCCGGCCCAGGTTCCTTTTGCAAGTTGTCTTCTGAGTAATGTATGGCTCTTCGACAGGTATATAGTTCCAATAGAGCAGGAAGATAGTACAGTTCCAAATACATACGTCTCGAGGAACGAGTCGCTCAGAAACTACTGCAATTAAATCCATTTTTGGATATTTTCTGACTTATGATCATTTTAATGGAATAATAATATTCTTATATTATAGGCAATATCAAGCTTATTGTAAAAATCTCGAAAACTTAGAATCTTCGAAAATCGTCATAATCAATGAGACCCCCTCTCCCCCTTTTCGAAATAATCGCCGAAGAATATACTTTTCACGGAGCAATAGTATTTTCGCTGATTATTAAATCACAATTTTATTATTTTTAATGGTGTAGAATATAATTATATATTCGATTCGGCACAAAAGGTTAATACTTCTTTTATTATGTTGATATATTAATGTATTCATACTTATTGTAATGTATTAATTTATTCATATATTCATTTATTAATACTTATTTTATTATATTAATTTACCAACTTATTAATATTCATTTTATCGTATGAATTTATTAATTTATTCGCACTTTGTATAACACGACGCGGGATATCCTTTTCCCCCAGAAGGTCTCTTAGTAATTAATCCAATTCGCGAATAAACGGTACGCCATTCGATTCGATAGCTAGTATCGAGACGCGAGGAGAAAGTTTCGACTTCGTATCGAAAACAAAGGGTCAAAGGGACGAGGGGGTGAGAGGTGGGAGAAGAAGAGCGAAGTAAGACAGGAATGGCAATAAGGCGAGTGAGAAAACGGAAACAGAATTCTTCTTACCCGGTTTCATCCCCTCATTGACTCAACCTTGACAATGGCTGAGACTTCTTTCGCAACAGCTTCCCTTCGCTGGTTAATCTCCTTTGACTGATATTCCATTGGATGTCGCGACGATGCTCAGAAAATATGGGAATGTAAAGTTGTTTAGCTTGTAACGAGTGAAGTTTATCCTAGGGGCTGGTTTCCATGCATTGAAACGTAGAATCGAAGTTTTCCGAGCAGATACACTGTTTTTGTTCTCATATAGAAATGAAATACAGATATCGAAGTATATTTTCTGCTTGATCCGATTAAGGAGAGATTACATGCAGGATTTAGTAGCCCTTTAATATTCAATTTCGCACAAAATTATTGCTCGCACACAGAGTGTCCCAGAAATGGTATTGCAACCAAGATATGGTGATTGTACGTGAAAAAGCAAATCGAAAATAAAGAATAAAATTTTTCCATTCGAAGCTTCGTTATCGAGAAAATCGACTTTGAATATTCACCGCGTACGCGCGCACTTAAATATGGCTGCGCCAGCGTACTCTGTGAATATTCAAAGTCCATTTCCTCGCCAACGAAGCGTCGAACGAAGAAATTTTATTCTTCATTTTTGATTTATTTTTTCGCATAGAATAACCCCCTACTCGGTTATACCACCGATACCGATGTATCATCGGGTTATCCACGTATATAACAGTTTATCGCAAATAAACTACATAGAACTGTTACTTACGCTTGCACACTCGCATGCAATTACATTTCACTATCATCGACGATATTTAAATTTCGTTATGTCGCTTCAATTTCAAATTGCAAAAACAATTCTTTCGAATCGCACGTTTCGGAGCTTAAAAAACTCCGCGGGTAAATTCGTGAATCTCGATTCTCCAATATTTCCGATCCAAAAATCCCGCGAAATAGATCACTCGAAAATAACGCTGCTAGCAAAAATGTCCCCTAATCCGCTAACTGGGTCGTTCTCCAATCGCAAATTCCTTTCGAATATCGACGTAAAATCCGGTAAACGCGTATCAATTTACCCAATTCGCGAACTGAAAGATATTTCTCATAAAAATACAACGATGCGTTGGAAAGATATAAATAAAAAAAATCGATGGAAAAAACAGTTTGAAAATATCGAGTGATATCAGTCTTTCTATTTAACGCGTTTATCGATAAATTTAACCCATTAACCGATAAAAGTCGCTCCGGAGGAGCAATCCGGCGGCCTGTCGCCAGCGAATTAACGACAGTTCGGCAGTTTCACGCGTGGACGATGACGTATTTCCTTGTGCCGCGTGACGTTGCATCTATGCCCGCCCTCTGGATCGTTTCGCGTTCAGCCGGCGTTGCGAAATGACGCACGATATCCAGGCGTGCGTCGAACGCCGCGCGTGTATGCGCCACGTCCGTGACACAGGCACGTGTGAAACGACGGCTGGCGAGTTTCCATGAAAACAATTCACCCCGCCTAAAGACGAATCCGCGCCCTTCTTTTTAACACAAGCAGTTGCTCCAACTTCGTAATGGAATCCCGTGGTCGACGTCGCGAACCGTTTATTCCGCCGTGTGTTGGTGTTCGTCGAAAGTCGAAGACGGGACGATATTTTTCGTGTAACTAGAATTCACTAGTTTTAGTGAAAATGGTTGACATTTTTTCTCCTCGAATCTTTCTTACTTTACTTATGCCTGCACCGATGCTGTCGCTTTATAAAGTCAAACTTTATGAAAATACTTTGGAATGTAGCTTTATACAGGGTGTCCAAAACAGTTACGACCAAAGTGGTTTTATTGAAAAGATATAAATATTCGAAGATTTAAGAACGAAATTCCTTTTTACGATTCGTTGTAGAGAGTCGTATACGTAGTACAAATTTTCACTAAGGAATTTTTTTTTTATTTTCCATGTTTTCTTACAAGTATCACAAAAGATAAATATCTTGAGTTATTTTATGGTTTATATCTTTTTAATGAAGCATCTTCGGAGATATATTTGTACGAACTTTTTCGTGTATTTGATCTCAGGAACACGTAATGCAAGTTTGGTCCCAACATTTTTGGACACCATGTATATGTATAATACACGTTATATATTAAATAATATATAATAATGGAGTCTCTAAAGTTTGCAATTTAGGTTATGTAGTATTGGCGAATTTTACGAAAATAAATTTTGGAGGTTATGAGAACCTTACTAAATAATATCTAAGTTATAGTATTACACTAGAACCACTGCTACCAATTATCTCATAAAATCCATCTCTTTAATTATTGTAGAAACTTTCTTTTAAATTTCATGGAAGTTAACCTCCATTTTGCCCATGACAATAATTGCGTATTTAGAATTACGAATATTAATAATAACATTGACCAATTTCGTTTGAACCAATTTGAATAAATATTTTAATAAAAATAACGTGAAAAAGTCCAAGAAAATTTACGCGAACCTACTCTATCAGATTTATCGAGGCCCATCGATCGACGGACACCGTATGTACGGTACTGCAGAGTTAAAATCGTATCACATTCCACGATCGTTATTAGAAAGAAACGTTTCACCCTCCGGAATCAATTTCCTCCCTCTGATCCAGCGAGCCAAAGCGTTAAAAGCAGATTAAAGATCGAGGCATTACACGGTGGAAGCCACGGTCCATCGAACGGTCGAAAGAAAGGCCGACGTGAGAACCGGCCGTAGGTTCGTGACGGCATCGATTTCGACTCGACGGAACGACGCACGTGACCAGAAGTGGCCCGGGAACCCCCTTGGACGCCACGGCTCGTTCCTCCTCGGCTTTTCCAGCGTCCTACGGCGGTCGTGCATGGCGTTCGCCAAGTCAAGCGTTCCACGCACAATGGAAGCGGCTTAAACGTCGGTAATTATATTTGCGGCCGAGTGTCGGCCGAACGGTTCGAGTCCTTGCTGAAACTTAGGTTAGGTCTCGATTGGCACTGTGGCTCGTTCGTGGGGCGATGCGCGAGCGTGGTTGAGGTTAGATGCTGGTTCAACCTGCATGTACGACGTCATGGTCGCACCTGGTGCATCGTGGTATAGTAAGTTATAGTACACGTAAACTAAATTCTCGGGAGAGGCTCAGGGTCGTACATAACATTCTGGGTGCCAATATTAAACTAATGGTAGTAGAGTACATATATAACCTAACCTTATCCGATTTTACGAGCTCTCTATATCGTGGCCCGGATTATAACCTCAAATTTTTTGGACTTTTGGTTTTGATATATACAGAAGAGGATAATTATAGAACGTAACAGTGTCGCGTTAATGGAATATTAACGACCCTAACCTCCAAATCAAAATCCACCAAATCAGTACTACAAGATTGACCCATCAGTTCCTCGTCTCATACTTACCGAATTAAATCTCGCGATTGCCCCAAAATAATTCACCCAGTGCTAAACCATCAGTTTGCATTTCTCCCCTTAACAAATCTGTCTTTATCCTAATTCGAAGCCACACGATGGTCCCCTCGGTGGCCCCACCGGATATCCACAAAAGAACTGCAGGTCTGTGTCGTAGCCCGCTACACGCGCGAGTAGCGTCAACTCGCGCGTCCTCCAACGAGCATCCGTTGTACCTGAACCCGCTAAGCTCCCAGGGAGTTCCGCGCCGTCAAAGGCGCGCGTCTCATTGCCTCGCGACTGGCACGACACACGCGTGTCGGCCGTGTTCGGGCGTAAGTGCCGCCTAGCAGGCGTGCGTACACAGCCGGTACAAGTTGTACACATTGTGAACGCTTGTACCGCGGTGCAATTGCGAGCCCCGTAGTAGGGAGCGCGGCGTTCCCCGCCTCGTTATTAATGGCAATACAGATCTCGAGAGTCATCGAGCGCTCTTCAATCTGAATGCCTTCTGCTCGTGACGTCACGCGCGCGGGCCCGCGGCTTCTCTCTTCCTTCGTTACCGCGCTCCCTGCGCGCCACTCACCCAGCGACTCCGTCCCCCCCACCATCGACTCGGTTGCGGTGCTGCTCCAACAACGCGGTTCCTTCTCGCCAGAAGTTTGTTGTGTTTTTATTCCCGTTGAATGAGTCAATCGCTCCGGCTTTGCGTCCGTGGCACGAGCACGCGTGGCCCCAATGGGAGAACACTCGAGCTGCGCGACAGAGACGGATACACGACGGTGCATAGAGGGCGCTCGCGCCACTCCCGGGGTGGGGCCTTCAATTAACTTTCCTGATTACATCTCCTCGTGCCCACATGTGGTGGCACTTTTGAAGTCTCTTGCGTCGCGTGCGCCGTCGCTCGCCGCTCCAAATTGTTTAATTGCGTCGCATTACCTTTTTTCTCTTCTCCTTTCTTCCATTCTTCCCTTCTTTCTTCCTTTCTAGTCGAGAAGCATACGCCGGGGCTCCTGTGAACCGACGGATCGTGGCTGGTTCTTCTTTCCTTGAAAGGGATACCGAGTGGGGGGATCGAGGGTGAAAAGTTCTGACGATCCGACACGCTTAACCGGTGCTCCACGCTTTTCTCATAGAGTAGGTCAGGACCTCTTTTTTTTCTGTAGCCCTCTGCTGTTTTCTTGCCGCAATTTCCGGGTGTCGTTTGGAGTGCTTGTCTACACGTGCATTGGATACGTTGCTGGTTTTTCTGTGGTACGGTGGGTTGGTAATTGCTACTGATTTGTGGAGTTTCGTGGTAGTCCTTCTTCATACCAGGATAGGGTTGATAGACATGTCTTGTGAGTGAGGTTAGTTCAATATTCTGTTGAAATAGATAATAGAATTTATAATGGAATTTGAAGTCTACTTTTATATTTCTTCTTAATTTACTATAGGATTGCATACATTGAGTCTTTCTGTGGTATAGTGGGTTGATAGTTGGTGGAGATTTGTGGAGTTTCGTGGTAATCCTTCGTGATGCAGGGTAGATGTTAGCAGACACGTCTTGTGAATGAGATTAATTCAACATTCTGCCGAAATAGATAAAATTTATATTTTCTCTTAATTTACTATACTCGAAAGTACCACGATCTTCAGACTGAAGATGAATTTACGCTGTTGCACTCTGAATATGCATCGCAGATGATTCACCTGCACCGTATGCGAAGATGAAAGCCAGGGTATTTATACCAGTTCTGGTGGGTCGAATTCGTTCGACCAGACTTCAAAATGGCGACTGAAATAGCGCGAATCAATCCGTTATCCGAACGTCTGGCCACTTGTTACAAGTTTAGATTATTCACTGCTGCTTCGTCACGAATGAATCAGCCATTGAATTCGACAGAAGTGGAGCCAGTCTCTACCTTGCTCACTGGGCAGTTCGAATATTCGCTTTAGGTGAATCGCAAATGAGTAGAATCTTCGCACCTCTTGCTATGAATGCGTCATTCACGGTTCACATCCAAAGTATAAACTCCAAATTACCATAGTTTAAGTGAAAGTGACAACAGCGACAAGCAAAGGAACCAGATTTGTCACAACCGAAGACGAGATGCGACTGTGCACACTTGAAATTCGCTTAGGAAATTGAGCCTAATCGAGGAAACTAATCTATTCATTGTTCCAATTGTTAAGGGGTTATAATGCAAAGAAATAGTAGCCAATAGAAACGATGGAAAGACTGTATAGATGTTTATCAAACGGGAGAACGGTTAGAACTGTCCTGTCTGTTTAGGGCCACGCAGGTCAAAGAACGTCTCCAGAAAACGGGAAACAAAGGACAAAACGCAGGGGAAGGGATCACTCTCACATCGCTAGGATGTTAAGTCTATTTTAGTATTTAATTTTACTGTAACACCGATAACCACAGATTCTTTACTTCTTGATCCTATCCGTGCCCACTAGCTCCTACGACGCGGGACCCCAGCAGCACCAACGTCATTCGAGCCTGAAACCGCTAAAAACACCGTACGTTAACTCGAATGGCTAGACATTGATCCGCGAACCCCCAGAGAAGTGGAAGCATCTCGCGACGGTAGGACAGCTGAAACAATTCGCGGGTCGGAGTCAATTTCACGGGCTGCCGGCGTGGATGATTCGGCGGCAATAAAGAGGGCACACAGTTTCCCGATATATAAGGGTTTCCCTTTGGTCAGCAGCCACCGTTGGGCCTCTCTGTTACCCGTGAATCGAATGATAATGAGATTGTTTGGCGGCATAGGTCGGTGGGCCGGCTGGTCACTGCCGGGGGTGATCCTCCGCCAGGCCAGCGAACGTGTGTGTACGTGCAGGCATTCGCCACGAACACCTCCTCGTCTCGTCGTGGCCTCGCACAGCCACGCTACCGAAACTATGGTATCCAACGCGGTCTATAATGCGAGCCAGCAGTGCATTGGGCGTCAGTAACGAGATGCAGGAAGTGCGGGTGAGCTACTCCAGGGAGAGACCATGGTCGGACGTTGGGTTGGCGCGCGAGTGAGAGAGGGAGACAGCCGGAGGGAGACGGAGACACCTGGTCGAAGGAGAACAGAGTGGATGGAAGCGAGAAATAGAGAGAATTAGGCGTAGGCAGGGATGGGTTGGTGAGGAAGACGGATGGATGGACAGATGGATAGATGGATAGGCAGATAGACAGTGGAACGAGACGGCGCGAGGATCGGTGAGAAGCGTCGAAGAGGGATGGACGGAGGAAGAGAGATGGGAATAGGGGTGAGAGCGAGGTGGAGAGGAATGCAGGTTGCAAGCACGCCTGTATGGTAGGTACCCTCTTGCCCGAGGGCGAGGCCGAGGGTCGAGGGCACTGATATCCGCCCGAATGACTGCCACGTAATCACCGGCTAATTATCCGATAGATACCCGGGAGCTCTGCCGATGCCCGGCGTCAGCCACAGGCGTGCTCTCGTGTGCCTGCACGGATCGAGAGACGGTGTAGGGTTGCCAAAGGGAGACGAAGCGAGGACGGGAGCAAAGCGGAGAGGAATACTGCCAATATGGCGAATATCGGCGGATTCCATGGAACGAGCAGTTCGTGTCTCTGTCTCTCTCTCTCTCTCTCTCTCTCTCTCTCTGCGGCTCCGCTGATCTCCTCTGGTAGCCGTCTTTCTCTGTTATGCATCCTATATGCGTCGCGTTCCGTCTGTTTCCGTCTATCGTTCGGCAGCGTTCCTCGTATCAATCCCAACGGCGAATGTCAATATCGAGGCTGGTGTGTAACGACGACGACTCCGTTACGTCTAGCTGCGTCTCTTCAACCCTGTTGGTACGAGTGTTTTCAGCGGGCGTTTGCCCGATTTCGAGAGTTATTTGGTGGTTTGCCGGGCTGCTTGGATCACCGGTTGGGACGTTCTCAGCTGGAATTACGTACACGCGATTCTCGGATTTTGCGGATGCAGTTGGGTCACGTAACGTGGTCGGTGTATAGGGATTTTTAATATCGATTTGGGACCATGAATGGGAAATAAACCGCCCATCACGGGTTATCGAACGTGGCTGAAATAAGGGTGCGAGTTGATTATCGAAGTGTGCGTAGGTGTTCGTAAATGGATGCAGTAAGTGGATGGTTTATACTGATGTGGCAGTATGCTGATTCTATTGTGGATAGTCAAATGGGAATTTTTTAGTTGTACTTGATTTCATCCCCAGAGTGTGCTGCGACTCTCAAGAAATTCGATCAGAGGGTACTTCTATCTAAATTCTTCGGGTACTTCGTGCTAAGATAAACCGGATAAGAATGAGACTAAATTAGATATCGTTGAAAATTGTGAAACTTATATCGAGAATTTTTATTTTCCAAAATATAGGGGAAAAGTAATGGAAGTAATAATGCGTAAATAAGGAAATAGTATAGTGCAGCTGAAATAGTATAAAGATACGAAAATATGATTTATGCTTGGAAAAGAACGAAATAGAGACGTGTCTAGTGGAAATTTAACAAGTTTGAAATAGTTTGGAAGAATAATTTAAAGTGATAAATACCAGAGGTCACGAGAAAGAAATTCTGTTATCGAGAAATCAGGAAATATTATAATTATAGTAATTTTAGCAAGAAATTTAAGAAGCTTGATAATTCTCGAAATAATTTCGGAAGAAATGACAATTTTATTTTGTTTTGACACAGGAAATCTAATCGTTTTTCGTCACATACGTCAATTTCTATAAAACAGTACAGTAATATTAGGAATAAATTAAAGAATCTTGATTTCTCTCAAAATAATTTGAGAAAAGTGACAATCTTATCTTGTTTTGACACAGGAATATTTCCAGAAAACAATATAGTAATATTGGCAGGAAATCAAAGAATCTTGATTTTTCTCAAAATAATTTGAGAATAAATGACAATCTTATTTTATTTTAACACAGGAATTCTAATCGTTTTCGTCACAAACGTCAATTTCTATAAAACAATATAATAATATTAGCAAGGAATTAAAGAATCTTGATTTTTCTCAAAATAATTTGAGGAAAGTGACAATCTTATCTTGTTTTGACACAGGAATATTTCCAGAAAACAATATAGTAATATTGGCAGGAAATCAAAGAATCTTGATTTTTCTCAAAATAATTTGAGAATAAATGACAATCTTATTTTATTTTAACACAGGAATTCTAATCGTTTTTGTCACACATGTGAATTTCTATAAAACAGTATAGTAATATTGGCAAGGAATTAAAGAGTCTTGATTTTTCTCAAAATAATTTGAGAATAAATGACAATCTTATTTTATTTTAACACAGGAATTCTAATCGTTTTTGTCACACATGTGAATTTCTATAAAACAGTATAGTAATATTGGCAAGGAATTAAAGAGTCTTGATTTTTCTCAAAATAATTTGAGAATAAATGACAATCTTATTTTATTTTAACACAGGAATTCTAATCGTTTTTGTCACACATGTGAATTTCTATAAAACAGTATAGTAATATTGGCAAGGAATTAAAGAGTCTTGATTTTTCTCAAAATAATTTGAGAATAAATGACAATCTTATTTTATTTTAACACAGGAATTCTAATCGTTTTTGTCACACATATGAATTTCCAGAAAACAGTATAATAATATTGGCAAGGAATTAAAGAATCTTGATTTTTCTCAAAATAATTTCAGAAGAAATGACAATCTTATTTCGTTTCGACACGGGAATGTGTCAGTTTCCATAAAACAATATTGGTAACAGAGAAACACGAGCCGTAATCCTTTCACGATAATTATTACGTTCAATATTGTTACACACTTAATCGTGTTCTGCAGGATCATTACCTAATAACGTTTAATATGCCAGAGTGCCGGACCATCGGAAAGTATATAGCATCGTATAGCGAAATTATTTGTCGATCGTTGACCGCGAAATCACGTGTGACTGTATACAGGCAGCATGAGCTAATTGAAATTCTCGTGTTTGGAATAAACACGACGTCGCGTATAGTATTCGACTATGAATTTAGCATCACCGCTGCTCGCGACGCGCCATCGGAGTCCCCGGAGTTCGATTAATGACCTTGTTTCGAGTAATGAGGTAATGATGTCTCCGGTAATAATGACACGCGTAATTAACCTCGTATTTTCCTCGATCTAAGACTGTTCCTGCGACAAGTACTTATCGTACATTCTCCGAGTGTGTTTCTACATCGAGATAACTCGTTCACTGTCTCTTCTTCTCTTTATTTTTTAATCATTTTTGTTATTGGAATATTATTATAATAGGATCTCGATTATTTAAACCAATCTTGATACGTAACCTTTCGAATAACTATATTTTTGTAATTATTAAATGACGGAATTTTATTTTTGCGGAAAAAGTTATCGTCTATATTGAAATATTCTACGAAATATAAATATTAATTTTTTTCAGAAATTTAATAATTTTCTTCGGCTCATCCCTTGTCCTATTACATCGTTTTTGTTATTAGGATATTGCTATAGTGCGATTTCAATTATCCGAACCAATCTTGATACGTAACCTTTCGAATAACTATGTTTGTTTAATGATTAAATGACTCCATTTTTGCGGAAAAAATTATCGTCTAAATTGAAATATTCTATGAGATATGAATATTAATTTTTTCGGAAATTTAATAATTTTCTTCTGCTCTCCCCTTCTTTTTAATCATTTTTGTTATTAGAATATTATTATAATAGGATCTCGGTCATCCAAACCAATTTAGATACGTAACCTTTCGAATAACTATGTTTGTTTAATGATTAAATGGTGCTATTTTTGCGGAAAAAATTATCTATATTGAGATATATTTCGAGATATGAATATTAATTTTGTTCGGAAATTTAACAATTTTCTTCGACTCACTCCATCTCCTTTTTAATCATTTTTGTTATTAGAATATTGCTATAGTAGTATTTCGATTATTCAAACCAATTTTAATACGAAACCGTTCCAATAACTATATTTTTTTTTCAACGATTAAATGTCGCTATTTTTGAGGAAAAAATTATCGTTTATGTTTCATGAGAAATATTTTATGAGATATGAATATTAACTTTTTTAGAAATTTAACAATTTTCTCCAGACTCTACAGTAGTTTCAATTTTTCGTCGAAAGGACGACGCGTCGCTTATTTTTTTCCCCATTTTCCTCCCCCTCTCGCGCTCTTTCACCCCTACTTTCTCTCTCCTTTTTCTCCTTTTTCCCTTTTTTTCTTTCCTCTTTTTTTTTCCTTTTTTTTCGGCGGCTTGTACGAGCAAGCAGGGTTTATAGGTGGTGCACGCACACGTTAATGAGAAAACGGGGGCGCGAGTAATTTACTGGCGAGGAGTACGGCCGAAGAGGGAGGACAGAGGAAAGACGTGTAATAGGCATATTACTCTGAATATAGCCTAGGGTGACTTGGCGTAGGGTTAATTCGATGTTTAAGTGCGTGTAGTGACATTATGGCCCATCGTGATTATTATTATTATTCCGCGCCGCGAGTGAAGGCATTTTCGACACTCGAGAATCAAGCGGTTCACAGGGGTTGAAAGTGTGATCGCGTTTTTCGAGTTCCTTTTTCGTTTTTTTTTTTTTTAAATGTCGCTTATGCATAGCGAATGTGGATGCAGATGTATATTTTCGGCGGAAATGTTGAGGGTGGGTAAGATTGTGGGGGTTGTTATTAGAGGATTTGTCATTCCACGTAAGAATTTCTTGCCTTGAATGTACCTAGGTATCTAGTAACCCCTAGGATGTAACTAGATTTTTAGGCAACCTACGAAACACACTGCGACAATATTTCTCTGATCACTGTATCGACGAGGAAATTGGAAAATTAATTTCGACACTATTATCAGCTCAGTCTAACTGTTCTAATTTTCTGCCAGTTAATTCTGCAAGTATAATTATACTTATACGAAATAGATCTTATCGATTACACAGCGAGTATTTGTAATTTGTACCTGTATTTCACATGTTACGTGCGTTTTATGTAAGTGCATCGTTCATCGGGAATATGGAAAGTATATCTGATAATGATCAAAGGATAAAATACTTACGTGACTTTTATACATGTTAATCCTTTCACTGCCACGTCGAAATCGCATGTTTCCTTCAGGATGCCACGAGAGTGCACCGCTAGATGCAAGATTTGTTTTAGTGTGTTTTTAACAGAAAGAAATCAAATATCCATTCTTAAGAACCAAATCCATTCACAGCGAAGTCCAAGCAAATTCCGAAGTTCCTTCATCCAAATCCTATTCCACTAGATTCTATTACCCCTAACATTGTCAAACTGTAGTTTCTTTGCGTCTCGCTTATCTAAATATATTCTTTAAATCATAAGCTACCTAAAAACTGCCAAGATCAAATTTCATAGACAAATCAAAAACAGAAAGAAATCAAATATTCATCCCTAAGACCCAAATCCATTAACCCTTTGACTGTCACGCCGAAATCACGTGTTTCCCTCAGGACGCCACGGGAGTGCACCTCTAGATGCAAGATTTGTTCTAATATGTTTTCGATGTTCTGATAAAAATTTTTAATCGTTCAATGGGGCACTTTTTATTTCAAAGTATCTTCTAATTATCGGTTATATTCGAAACGCACTAACTGTCAATTTTCGTTCAATGTAGTTCAATGTAGTTCAAGTAGTTCAAGCGCTCCGGTCACCAATCACCACCGTGGCGTCACAGGAAAAACCGTGGCCTGTCATATATGACCAACGTGACGGTCAAAGCGTTAACAGCGAAGTCCAAGCAAATTCCGAAGTTCCCTCGTCCAAAACCTATCCCACTAGATTCTATTACTCCGTAACATCGTGAAGCAATAGCTTTTCTGCGTCTCGCTTATCTAAATATATTCTTTAAACCATAAGCTACCTAAAAACTGCCAAGATCAAATTTCATAGACAAATTAAAGACAGAAATATCCACCCGGAATGCATTTACAGCGTGGTCCAAGGAAATTCTGAAGCTGCCCTATCCCACTAGATTCTATTACTCGGTAACATCGTGAAACGGTAGTTTCCCTAGCCTCACTTATGGAAATCAGGCATCCAACCGCGTTTGCGCCACCTCGTCCACCCGTACTTCATCTGCCCTCGGCCTCGCGACCTGGATTCGGGGCGGTTAAAAGTCAGCGGCAGATCACGGGGGATCCCCGGGTGCTTGGCAGAGAGGCGAGGGGTCCCCGGAATAATTAGTTAACGGTGTACGACAACGGGGACGCATCGGGCCATGCACTGTCCCATATCCAAGATAACATCTAGATCCAGCTCTGTCTCTAAGCCTGACTGACATTTCTGTGCGGGCCCGAGCACGCCTGTCCTCGTCATCGAGTGTCTCGCCCAAAGACGATCCCCCGTATCCATCCCGGGGTATTTTCTCGTCGAACGCCCCTTCCGAGGAGCCTCTGTCATCCGCCCAGATTCTCGGCACCCTTGCGCCACCGTGCGCCCCATCGCAGGCGCAGGAAAAACACAATTCGCCCGTTTTTCGGCCACGTGGCCCACGCGACAATGCGGAGACGCAGATTCATCGCGACGACACGTAACAGATCTGGCCACGCACCGTTTGCCCCGAGAGTTTGTACAAGCATTTGTCACGCTCCACGGTGCCCCCGATGCCCTCGAATGAGGCGAGAAATATTTTACAGCTGATATGACACGTGTGTACCTTTCTTCCGTATTTTGTAAATTTCCAATATATATTTCAGTCCTTTTCGAATTTCTTATCAATTTTATTAATAAACTGATTTTTAGAAATAAATTTCTAATAATTTATCGCATTTGTTTATTCATTTACGATTGCTGGGGTCTATCTATCTTGCTGGTCGTTGACAGAGGAGCCTTATCGACCACTGACAAACCCTGTGCTCGTGTAAACTCTCGGAGGTGTCCCAAAATTCAAGGAGTAATAATAAGAAGCGATAAGCAAGAAGTAATTTTGATAGAAAACACAGGTTTGTAATTAAAAATTGTAAATATTGCTCGACAATAAAGCGCTCCATTTTTAATAACCCTGAACTGCCAACTGTCAAGCTGTCTTTTCTCTTCGTTGGCAACACTTTGCCATACGAATGGTGCAAAATTTAAATCTTTCGTGAATTTTGGCACTCTATATATATACGACGTTTACAGTCCATTTGTCGTAGATATGGACCGTGGTGGCGCTAGTGAGTTAAATGGAAAACCGTCTTAATCCTTAACCGATAGTGTTTTCGATTAATGGTATACATTGTTGCATCAAATTTTCATAATTCACCAGTGGTACATGTAAATGTATACTGACATAACCTCAAAAATTTCACCTTGCTATATTCATCGTCATCGTATCAACTATTTCAATTTAACTCTCATATGTCACCTTTTTCTTCCTCAAAAATCGGAGTTCGAACAAGCATTGGAATATCGCGGATGTTAAAGAGTATACTGATCCTCGATTTCCAGTGTTCCGCGGTTAAGCAGCCAGAATTTTTGCAAACAAAAAGTCGTGATGGATATTTAAGGAGCGTTGCCAGAGGCATCGTGGAGGGTCCTGGGCAAACATTGTCGCAGCCATCATGCGGTAGCTCCTTGGGCAGTGTAATAGCGAGATAAACAGATGTTTCTGTAGGGATACTTTGGCCCAACCGTAGGAAAACAGGGCACGTATCATTGTAGGATGCTCTAGGCATATAAAGACAATTTAATGGGCCTGTCTCCGCTGTGGCCAACCTTTCGTTGGCGCGCTGAACACGTACCAGGCATTGCGACTCGCGTACGTGTGTTATAATAATTACGAGTGGAAAATTAGGTGTGTTGTTTACTCGTTAGGTATATCCTATATCTCTTTCAAAAATCGGATATCTCTTCGTTTCTATTTTACTACGTAATTTTCAGTAATTTCAAAATCAAAATCTTAGGAACTTATCACTTTGATAAATTTGGTGGTTCGAGTGTCAAGGTGGTACAATGAAAATAAATATGTAAATTATTTCCTATAATTTAAAAAAAAGACGAAAAATGGGGAACCAGTCATTTTGTCAGGTTTGGTAGCTCTGTTCTCCATTTTTGTGTCATTCTATACCCTGTTATTTGATTCTATTAAGTAATTTCAAAATCAAAAACTCAGGAACCTGTCATTTTGATAAATTTTGTGGCCCAAGTGTCAAGGTGGTACAATGAAAATAAATATGTAAATTATTTCCTATAATTAAAAAAAAAGACGAAAAATGTGGAACCAGTCATTTTGTCAGGTTTGGTAGCTCTGTTCTCCATTTTTGTGTCACTCTATACCCTGTTATTTATTTCTACACCCTTTTTCACATTTTTCGTACTTCCTCGCACTGAAAATTGGAATTATCTTTGTACCCTATACTCCATGTACTACTTCATCCCTTCTTTATCTCGTTATTTCTCGTTATCTCGTCCTTCTTACCACTCGGTTTATTCAATCCGACCATTCCTCGTTCTCCCATCCTCATCTTCCTTTTCTCTTCATCCCCCACTTCATTGCAGCACTTGCCAGCTACACCTCGCATTAACCACTCCTAATTTCCCTATCCACGCAATTTCTCCTCTCAGCCTGATTTCCTTCACGGTTTGCCTGGATCGCCGTGCTGGACAGCGCGCACTCGGACAGTATCACTCGACAAAATCGCTGGACCGTCTGGCCCTCTCTCTCTCGCTCTTGCACGCACCCTTATCGTAGGGTCGGGTTCAGTGGAAAGGAAGGAGAGGCTGAGCGTGCAGGAGGAAGACAGCGGGCCGAGGTCCTCCCTGGCCCCACCCCGATAGAAAAATACGGCTGGTCGTTCGGGTGAAGTATTTCAATGAATATGAAAGTGACGGCCGCGTAATCCGGGCCAAATTTATCTGACCTCCTGGATATATCACCCCTCGCCGTTGACCCGGGTCCACGGAAACGCCCAGCCCTCCTCTCAGGCCAGATAACGTATCGAGGCTCGCGCCATCGCCGAGGCGGCCATTCGTTTTAACCGTACCGCCGCGTATATTACGCCTTGCCACGCGCGGATTGATATACAACCCATTCGTAATGACCCTTTACGGTCCATCGAGAGAAACGGGCCGCGGCGGACGCGTTAATTAATTCGCGCCGCTCCACGCCACAGCTCGGCTCCTCGACTTCCTCTCACGGGACGTCTTCGATCACGGATAATGGCGGACGCGGTCGCTCGCTTCGCTATTGGCCTATGTGTGTATGTGTGTGCACTATACGTTACTTTGTATGGTGTTCGGACCCCTCTCGATTAATTGCTTTACGAACGAACGCGGAAGATTCTTCGAAATTTAAATAATTTATATTTAAGAAATTTAAGTATAGGGAAATAGGCATGGGTTACATAGGTTATCAAAGAGTATCGAAGATTTGGGACTTGTCGAGTACTTTGCTCACGTGGAATGGGTATGGAACGCAATTGACGTGAAACTATATATTTAGTATTTATAGCTTGTAGTAGCTATAGCTGTACTTTTTAATATTTATATTTAGTATTATGGCTTGATCTCTATGATGTGGAGAGAGTGTCGAGGATTTGGGACTCGTAGAGTACTTTGCACGCGTGAAATGGATACGAAATGCAACTGACATGAGACTATATTTTCCCAGGAATTTTAATTGGAAATATTCTTTCAAAATTTGCTTGAAGAGCTTGGTCTCTATGGAGTGGATAGAGTATCGAGGATTTGGGACTTCTCGGGTACTTTGGGTACGTCAAGTAGGTACGAAATGCAGTTAGCATGGTAGTATATTTTAATTTCGTAATTCTTTGCCTTCAGGCTAGTGTATAAATAGGCTTCAAACTTGGACCATGGTAAATCTTCGCCTGATCTTGAATGATCGTTAACGCGTTAAGTGCCACGCCGGTCCCCAGGGACTGGTGCTAGACTTTAGGTTCCTATTGCGCTTTTGATATTAAATTCTTCGCCATTTTTGGACCTAACGTTTGGGAATTCCTATTATAACAATTGGTACAGTATCTCCGAGTTTTATAAACATTTCGCCCGCCATCGGTGGCTCATTTGACAACCTAGTCTGGGCCTGAACGGAACAGCAAGCAAAACGGTCTGAGCACTTAACGTGTTAAATAACCCTCCTTACCCTAGTTAGTTCTGACCAATTGTACCAGAACTAACACATCTAACCTAACTCCTCTGGAATGTCGAGCAGACCACGAGACTCTCCGAGCAATGGGACCAGGAACGACACTCGCAGAGGCAAGAGACGCACATGGAGCCATTTCTACAGCGCATGTAAAACGTCGATATGATTGATGGACCGTCGACGCGACGACGTGCCCAAGAACAAATTGGATCGTTCCCGGGAGGAGGGAAAAGGGGCACGAACGACGAAGACGAGGGAGTAGGTGGCACGATTTGTCGAAGGAACGCGTCTGTCGACAGCCTGTTCCCTGCACGTTCCCCTCCCCTCTCCTCACCCCTAGTTCCCGAGAAGTCGGTGATTTTACCGTTGCCGAGCACGTCGTCTCGTCATCCCCACGAATCCGGGATTTTCGGCGATTCTCTCCTCCTTTTTCTCCTTCGACCCGTTCCTAGGCGAGGGCGTCGCGTCATTGTTTACAGGCACCTGTATGTACCTACATATATAACAATGTCACGCACACACCACGCCCTCGTTTATTTCTTTTGTTCCGCGTCGCAGCCAGGGGTTCCTAGCCAGCCTACCCGGCCTGCTTTCGACAATCGAGCGGACGTGCCAGATCGGGACGATAAACGCGCGAGACGTAGCGAACACCGGCAGATCGAAACGTTGCCCATGGCTCGATACTCCTCTGAAAGAGGTCAAGGGAATCGAATAGATACAGGCCTGGCTTCTCCTTTGTCCAACCAATCCAACGCGAGCGAGGACCTTACGTAATGGCCGCCTCTACCCGCGAGAGCCTCTAGGTTCGGGTGTTGCTGCTTCTTGTCAGGTATGTGCTCTTTGTTCTCCGTTCCTCTTGCTGGCTTTTCGAGTAGTTCGGTTTGGCATCGTGATTATTGGCAGAATTGGGCTTGCGGAATGTTCTTGGTGGTTAGGGTACCGCGTAGAGTTGTTGAGAGAAGCCAGGGAAGTCTTCGGGAGTTGTTGAGATACTGCGATAAGGTAACACACTTTGTAGTTTACGCATCCCGTGACGTTCAACTGTGTCTTGTATAAGTTGTTAAGCTGAAAAGGAGATATATTAATGTAAATATCTAAAGGAAAAATAAAGGGGAAAGGAATGGGAATCATAATGATTAACCTAATGAAGAAATAACCTAACGATGATGTATAAATAAATTAATAATGAAACATTCGAATTCTCAAACAAAAAAGGAAATACATAAGAAACTAAAGAAATCAAACCTAAGGAGACAAAAATAATTGGTACCTGAGAAAGGAGAAAATAATAAAAATCTAACAAACCTAATAAACCTAATCTAAAAGAATTATTATTGTTTAAGAGATTGGGGTGTACGTGGGAAGATCAACCCCAAGCTTGTCATACGTATACGTATCATGTCAATTTATTCTTTGGAAGAGCTAATGAAGTTATAGTTTATAAAATGTATATAAATTGTAAAATTTATTATTATTAACAAATTGCTCACGACGTAAATTTATAATAAGTTTGCAAGAATTAATAAATTATTGAATACTCCTTCAGTTAATAGCATACTTGTGTTAAAATGTACCACCAATTTGCAAATATTTTATAAATAATTACACTGACTGTTAATAACAATTTGTTCGCAACGTAAATTTATGACACAAGTAACAAAATTAATAAATTATTGACTATTACTTCAATTAACAACGTATTTGTATTAAAATGAACGAATTATTTGCGCAAAAGTTTATGAATAATTGAACCGATTTTTAATAACAAACTAACATTGTTAATAAGAAATTTTGTACCATGAAAATTTATAGTAACGATAAAAAATGAATAAATTATTGGCTATTAAAGCGGAAAGATAATAATTAATTTGATGGGTAAATTTTGGAAATTTCCGTCGATCGATAAATTTCGAGAAAGATCGAGAAAGAAATTTGTGGCCCATTTCGCGATTTTGTATCAGGAGAACATGATATGACAGGAGGTCGCTCGCCGAGCCAGTTCCAAGAATTCTCGGACAATACTTTTGCCGCCTCGAAGAAAAGTTTCTGGCCGATTTCACGATTTTGTATCAAGAGAACATGACATAAAAGGAGGTCTATCACCGAGCCAGTTCCAAGAAATGACGTCATTTCCAAGAATTCTCGTACAATACTTTTACCACCTCGGGGAAAAATTTTTGGGCCGATTTCGTGATTTTGTATCAGGATAACATAACATAAAAGGAGGTCTATCACCGAGCCAGTTCCAAGAAATGACGTCATTTCCAAGAATTCTCGGACAATACCTTTACCACCTCGGAGAAAAATCTTTGGGCCGATTTAGTGATTTTGTATCAGGATAACATAACATAAAAGGAGGTCTATCACCGAGCCAGTTCCAAGAAATGACGTCATTTCCAGGAATTTCCGGGACAATACTTTTACCACCTCGGAGAAAAATCTTTCGGCCGATTTAGTGATTTTGTATCAGGATAACATAACATAAAAGGAGGTCTATCACCGAGCCAGTTCCAAGAAATGACGTCATTTCCAGGAATTTCCGGGACAATACTTTT
>NW_016907964.1:786877-800964 GCF_001483705.2 Eufriesea mexicana | reverse complement strand
CGAGGGCCCCCCTGGAACTCGATGCATGACGAGAATGACAGTGGCTGGAAATGAGTGTCGGAGACGGGTCGTGAAGATGACTTATGAGACGTGAAGTTGTCGAGTACAGGGGAGTACGTCGCGCAGGCTAGTCGGTACTTAAAAACGATCACGATTATCGCGAGAACAATTATGTTCTATTTGGTAACGAGGAGGGAAACGAGAGGAAAAATATAATATTCGCTCCAAGTTAGCTTACCTTTGTTCAGATAGCGCGCACATGAGACTTAATTTAAGCATCTATCTTATAATTACTTATTACTACTTAGGTCTAAATGCACGCATTCCGCATCGTCCATGGATGCGTCCCAAATGAAGTCTTGAGGAAACTTAAGAATCATGAGAAACCTAAAAGCTAAAACAGAATATATTATTGTTAATATAAACCTGAAAGGGAACGAATTATTACGAGGAAAGAAAACGAACGAATAGAAACCATGAAGGTTAACCAAGTGGAACGAGCAACCCATCGATGAGACAGAAACAAACCAACGACGAAACATTCGAATATTATACGAAATATTCGAATGTTCGCATGAAGGTGAATAGAAACGAGAAAATAAAATGTGGATAAATAAGAATAATTAAAATCTGAAAATAAAAAAAATTATTAAAACCTGAAAGAAAAATAGATTAGACCTGAAGAAGGAAATGATTAACAACCCAAAGATGAGATACAAGCACCCTAATGATGAGACATAAAGAAACCATCGACGAAACATTCGAATACTATACGAAATATTCGAATGAAAATAAATAGAAACAGAAAATAAAACCTGAAAAAAGAAAAAATAATTAAAACCTGAAAGAAAAAAAATAATTAATAACTGAAAAGAAATCAAAAATTATTAGTAAATTGATTAATGGGTGGGGGTGAAGCTGGGGTAGCCAGCCCCAACCTCACTTCGAATCCCCACCCTTCGCGCACAACGAAAATTTAGATGTTACACTTCCGAAGTCGAACCGACAAATGAGTTCCGCTGCGTCGCGTCGCTCCTTATATAGCCGCCGATCGGCCAAGTCCCCCACCCCGATCGGGAATTTTCGAATTTCATCGATTCCATTATTTATTATTTTTCTGCTTTAATAGCCAATAATTTAATAATTTTTTTGCTGGTATTAAAAGTTTACATCGTGAGCTATTTGTTAATAACAATATCAATTTGTTATTAACAATCAGTGCAATAATTTATAAACTTTTTGCAAATTATAGATACATTTTAATACAAGTTAGTTATGAATTCAAGTAATAGCAAATAATTTATTAACTTTCTCACTTTTATTATTAACTTTATTATTAATTTACGTTATTAACAATTTGTTATTAACAATAAATTTGATAATTCATACATTTTTATAAACTATTCGCACTTCCATGGAATAAATTTGCACGATACCTATATGTATGCAAAAATATTTTTATTTTCCCTGTATTTTTGGCTAAAATGTATTGCACGAAAAGCAAAAACGTTCAAAAATTCATTCTTATTTTAAAATTTTGATGAGAGTTTATTTTTTAACAACTTTATTTCTAAAAGTCATTTTCTATTGTTATTGACCAAGTTATTAATGTTATTTTACTAATAATACTGAATCAATTTTAAGTCAGCTCTTGGACAGGCATACATAAGTAGTACATGTCCGCAATCAATCATACAGAACTTCAGTAGTATATGTCAGACATTTCTCAGACATAATTTAAACTGTACATATCGAGTATTGGCGGAACATATTTTAAGTAGAGAGTGTTAAATAGAGAAACTTAAACGTAGATACAATACTTTGGAACTAACACTTACCTTCAGGTACTAACACTTACTACAAAATTAACAATTACAAAATCTAAGGAAAAGAGAATCAATCACTTTAGCGTGTAACCAATACATACAGTACATTTAAGTGCCAGAAATCATTAAAAAGATAGCACCAAGAAGTGTCAGAGCATTGTGGTAGCACCGGCTCCAGTTCACGCTAGAACACGCCAGGCGGCGCGACCGTGTTCTGTTTCAATTAACCTCCGCTACGATTCGGGTGGCGCTGGTGTAGTGCCCAATCGTACCATAGCGATAAAATATAATTTTCTCAATTTTTCTCTCCCAATGAAACACCTGAAAATCCTTTCACGACTATTTCCTTAGACCCCGTCGCGGCTTTCTCTGAAAACTGACGGAATATCTCGCGTTAGACCAGCAAAGAGTATCCAGTGAGTCGTTGGCGAGTTTCTCGAAGATACAGAACTGAATGGCGAGGTAACAATCGGCGGGCAGCAATTTTAACGACGAAACTTGCTGCGAGCTTTCCATTATTTTGCCGCGTTTCACCGTGTACGATTCCGTCAGCTTGTTTGGGAAGATAATAACGAGCCCGCCGGACCGCACCCTATAACAATTTACCGGCTAATCGAAAAACTTTGTTAAGACTGAAACTTGGTTAATTAGCATCTTTAGCAGACCAGATGCTTATCTGCTGGCCACCGTGCAACCGTCGACCGGAACACCGAAGTCGAAGGAATTGTACAACGTGCAAAAGACTCGTGCTCGTTATCGATTCGACCATAACTAACGATTTGATAGCTGCTACCAACTGTATATTTACCTTCTTGTGTTCGCTTTGTTTCTCGATATCGGTTGTTGCTTCTTCGCCGTCTGTTAAAGAAAGTTGCAGCGCGGATTGCAGGTTAGGTTAGGTTGGGTTATAGTAAAATTAATTCTCGAATATTCAAATCGTATTGCAGAAACTTTTGATTGGAACGATGAGAAATTTCTTAGAAATTTATGGATCTTCGATACACCTTGCTTGTGTTCAATTGTTGCGTTGAAATCTTGTGCTTCTTACACGCGCCACCAGAGGGACACCCATATCCCTTGCGAGTCCTCAGATACCTGTCTCTTTTGCATAAATATTGTTTCTGTTTTATTTTTTATTAATTTAAAATATAACTCGGCTGAAAATGGAGGACTCTTTGAATTTATCGCAACTTTCTTTTGCACGTGTGAGAAAGGATATTCAATTTAAAGCAGTAGAAAGCAAGACACGTGAAATACCTCGTGCATAGGTGCGAAGAGGTTAATGAATTAAAATAAAATCAATTAATAAGGGGAATATACGTTCAGATGGGTAATTACAGAAACGATTTTACTCGATGCTTCTTCGCGTATTAAAACAACACGGGAAAGCGGTTTGACGAAGAACAAATATTATTTGAGAATAAAATCGTGGCTCCATTCGTCGACGACCTCGAATTAAAAAATATTTAAAATTCGTTCCGTCGCTCATACATTTTATGCAAACTCACGGCTCTGTTTGACATGAATAATTCGATTTCATTATCAGCGTTTGGTATTTAAAAATCTGCTCAATCACGCTTTTAATTGTAACGTGACACTATCACGAATTATTTTCCAGATATAATTCATCGGATCTGATACACTCTCGTATCATTTTTGCAATTAACAAAATAGAGTATTAAATTAAAAATATCGAACGAAAAATCAAGTAGCGTTCGATTTTCATAAAATAATTTATCAAATCATGTTTAATATTCTTTCTATTAACTGTCAAATTTTAAATTTGCATTAAATTTGAATTTTCCTTTTAAAATACTTGCGAATTTTAATTAATACGTTTATTAAAAAATTAATAATAAAATGAAAATCGGAAATTTATTCGAGTAATTCGAAACCATGCTTTTAAAATTATCAGAGTCTTCGTATTTTTCGATGATTAAGATGCAACAGTGGTTTTCATTTTAATAACGATAAAAATATTGTTCAAGGGATAAGATAAAACAAAAATGACAGGAATTATAAAAATGACAAGTGCAACACTTTTCCCGTAAATTATCCGTTTTATTCCTTCAAGGCGTTATAGATATCCAGGGAATAATCTCTGTCTCATATATATATCATTCTAATAAACATGAACAATAATAAATATAATGTGTCCAAGAACGTAGGAAGTTTTTTTTTTGCGTCTAATCAGGCTGCTCGGTACAAAATAGCGCGTTTATATTATGGCATTCTCGGCAAATAGCTTCGTACACGTATTCTTTTGATTTCAAAAGACACTGATCATTCACCGCAACCCTTCATCTTTTCAATTTGTACGTTCTTTTGCACGGTCTTCGCGCGCCACGAACGTGCATCCATCTCGTGGCCGGCGCGCGAACTACTCCAGCCACTGAACCGCGAATCTAAAGAAAGGAAAACAAAGGAACCAAATTTTTTTCCTTGAAATTCTCTCTCGCTCCCCGTTTCACCCCTGAACCGTTATTTTTTCGACGAAAAAAGGAAACAGCCAACGACGACGGACAAGCTCGTGGCGCGCGATTCATCAGCGAATACATTTATCTCTTTTATTATCACTACGAGTCACCTCTCGAATTGCACGACGATCGAGCGCTGTCCCATATTTTTCTTGTCTTCTCTTTTATTTTTCAAACATTTTTTTCCCCATCTCTGTTCCTTTTTTTCACTCTTTTACTCTTTTTCTCTTTTTTTTTTTTTTTTTTTTTTTTTTCTTTCGAAATGAATCGAGGGCGCGAGGGGGGGTAGAGAGCGCGGGACACAGTAACGCAGGGAAAATTGATAGTAACGTCTCCGAAATAATTCGTTCGCGTCTGCTCGACGGTGCGGCCATTGTTCCGAGATCGACAGCCATGCAGAACGCGCGTAGAAGGGAGAAAAAGGGTCCATCGAATAGCTGGACCGGAATACATAGCCGAACTACCTTTCGTTTTCGTGGATCGTCGTTTGAACCGTGCAAAAATTCGAATATCCACGGATTCCGCTTCTCCGCTTGTACCGGAAGTGGCTGTCGTCGACGCGTGTGTGTATGTGTGTGTGTGTGTATGCTGGATGAGAATCGTAATGGAAATACGTTGACGCGTGAACAATTAATTGCAATGCGATTATTACGTGTAATAAATACGAGGATGCGGTTCGAGAGATTGGGAGGTGCGTGGAGAATTAGAGACGCTAAACGAGCTGTCCCGGACTGGATCGGTAACTAGATTAATGGTACAGCAGAGTTTACAAAGTAGCGAGGACAATCGTTTTACAATCGATTCGTGAGGTAATGGGGATACGCTGCCACGCGTGTGTATCAATCCTTAATTCGTAGTTAGCCTTAGAGTCTACTGAAATTAACATTTATTAAAAGAGCGACAATCAGTAATGAAGGTACATAGTAAGTAAATCGAAAGTAACATTAAAATTCGAACGTCGCATCGGGCCGTATACTTAATACAATTTCATTTAATACTAAATCTAAATTGAAAGAACGTTAAAGAAGCTCGTACGTAAATTTTTAATGCAACGAATTATCCGCATACATTCGCTCGTCGCGACATCTACGATCGTGTTTAATAAACAACTTGTGCATATATCGTATCATCGACGCGTTGACAACCATAGAATACGAGTAAACTACAGCCTCGTATACTACACGGAGTTACTTTTATACCATATTCACGTCACTCGATATTTCCGTATGACGCAATCAACCTAACCATCGTACCGATAAGTTACCGATTAATTTGTTAATTGAATCTCAGACGCGCCGATTACCCGAAATGTCGCGTCGTTATCGATCGATCTGCCGATCGATATGGCAGTCAACGCGACGAATATATTCCGGTGCAAAGTAAAGATCGAATCTCTCGATGAAGATTAATCGCAATGAGAGAAGAAATCGTAATGGCTAGGTGTGAAACATCGACGCGAAAATAGACAAGAGTACAATAAAGATCGAACGATCGATAACCGTTCTTTCGACAACCTTTCGTTTTCTTTCGTCTGTCTTCCTTCGTCGTAATAATTCTACCATTACACACGTCTAACACCGCTACGTCTTTATTTTACACACTCCCGATATTCGATTATATGTACACCGTTTCAAACGTTCATTACGATTTATCAGCTTTGCGAAAGTCATTCTCGAACTCGACTCGGAAGATGAAGTTCCTCTAGAAAACGCATAGGTGGCCTATAAGTGTAATTCCATCGAAAGCTTCTAGACAACAATCACGCGAAAAATGGCGAATGTTAACCTCGAATGGTAACCTCGTTAGCCGTCGCAAATGTGTCAATTTTATTTACCTTCTAACCAATTCGCGTTCTTGTGAGTATGACACTGTAACGAGCGTGAACAAGTGTTTCTTTATCATCGTGAAACAATAGTGAAATTTCAAAAATATACGTATTCCTGCAATGTTGACGTGATTACGTTATTTTGAGAACGAAGGAACCTGGGTACTTATCATTGTCATTAGAAGAATAACCAGATATGTCAGTGGGAGAATATTTCAGTTCTTTGGATCAGTATAGAGTCTACTTCATCGGTAATAATACGTGCATCGTCAATTCTGCTAATGACAACGTTAATAACGATGTACGATTCGCCGGTAAACACGCGAAATTAGAGGTTATGTTCGCGACTGTGAAATTGGAAATTATAAGTTGCATAACCTGCTAACGAGCAACGTTACAGTGAAGCCAGAGGCAATTATACGTTCGTAAGAGCGTTTAAGGCGAAAGTTTCGATGCAATGGTGATTTAAAAGGTTGAATACAACGGACTCGAGGTATGGAACAAATTTCTGCGGTTAAGTGTCGGGAAAGCATATGAGTATCGAAGGTTCGACGAAAAATGACTGCTTCGCGCTTTCTTTTACCACAGCAAGCACGATTAAATGATCGTGTGTGCGAAAGAAATCGATTGCACAATTTCTACGCAATCTTTAAAATACGAGCTTGTAAGTTACCAGCGATCGAATACACTTTTTAATCGTGTGAAGAAAATATGATTTAATTACAGTGTGTAGAGAGAGAGAGAAAGTTGAAGAATTTCGCTTGATCGTGAAGTCTTATAGTGTGACAACTATACAAGGAAAGATACGCTACCACCGGAATCAGTTCACGAGTTGATTTAATTGTAAGTTGCAAAAATTCACGAAAGACATAGGATCGTTTACAATCTTTCATTCTACGTGACGCTTATTTCTAGGTTAGGAGTCCAATTTAATCCGGGCCAAATTTATCTGACCTCCTGGATATATCACCCCTCGCCGTTGACCCGGGTCCACGGAAACGCCCAGCCCTCCTCTCAGGCCAGATAACGTATCGAGGCTCGCGCCATCGCCGAGGCGGCCATTCGTTTTAACCGTACCGCCGCGTATATTACGCCTTGCCACGCGCGGATTGATATACAACCCATTCGTAATGACCCTTTACGGTCCATCGAGAGAAACGGGCCGCGGCGGACGCGTTAATTAATTCGCGCCGCTCCACGCCACAGCTCGGCTCCTCGACTTCCTCTCACGGGACGTCTTCGATCACGGATAATGGCGGACGCGGTCGCTCGCTTCGCTATTGGCCTATGTGTGTATGTGTGTGCACTATACGTTACTTTGTATGGTGTTCGGACCCCTCTCGATTAATTGCTTTACGAACGAACGCGGAAGATTCTTCGAAATTTAAATAATTTATATTTAAGAAATTTAAGTATAGGGAAATAGGCATGGGTTACATAGGTTATCAAAGAGTATCGAAGATTTGGGACTTGTCGAGTACTTTGCTCACGTGGAATGGGTATGGAACGCAATTGACGTGAAACTATATATTTAGTATTTATAGCTTGTAGTAGCTATAGCTGTACTTTTTAATATTTATATTTAGTATTATGGCTTGATCTCTATGATGTGGAGAGAGTGTCGAGGATTTGGGACTCGTAGAGTACTTTGCACGCGTGAAATGGATACGAAATGCAGCTGACATGAGACTATATTTTCCCAGGAATTTTAATTGGAAATATTCTTTCAAAATTTGCTTGAAGAGCTTGGTCTCTATGGAGTGGATAGAGTATCGAGGATTTGGGACTTCTCGGGTACTTTGGGTACGTCAAGTAGGTACGAAATGCAGTTAGCATGGTAGTATATTTTAATTTCGTAATTCTTTGCCTTCAGGCTAGTGTATAAATAGGCTTCAAACTTGGACCATGGTAAATCTTTGCCTGATCTTGAATGATCGTTAACGCGTTAAGTGCCACGCCGGTCCCCAGGGACTGGTGCTAGACTTTAGGTTCCTATTACGCTTTTGATATTAAATTCTTCGCCATCTTTGGACCTAACGTTTGGGAATTCCTATTATAACAATTGGTACAGTATCTCCGAGTTTTATAAACATTTCGCCCGCCATCGGTGGCTCATTTGACAACCTAGTCTGGGCCTGAACGGAACAGCAAGCAAAACGGTCTGAGCACTTAACGTGTTAAATAACCCTCCTTACCCTAGTTAGTTCTGACCAATTGTACCAGAACTAACACATCTAACCTAACTCCTCTGGAATGTCGAGCAGACCACGAGACTCTCCGAGCAATGGGACCAGGAACGACACTCGCAGAGGCAAGAGACGCACATGGAGCCATTTCTACAGCGCATGTAAAACGTCGATATGATTGATGGACCGTCGACGCGACGACGTGCCCAAGAACAAATTGGATCGTTCCCGGGAGGAGGGAAAAGGGGCACGAACGACGAAGACGAGGGAGTAGGTGGCACGATTTGTCGAAGGAACGCGTCTGTCGACAGCCTGTTCCCTGCACGTTCCCCTCCCCTCTCCTCACCCCTAGTTCCCGAGAAGTCGGTGATTTTACCGTTGCCGAGCACGTCGTCTCGTCATCCCCACGAATCCGGGATTTTCGGCGATTCTCTCCTCCTTTTTCTCCTTCGACCCGTTCCTAGGCGAGGGCGTCGCGTCATTGTTTACAGGCACCTGTATGTACCTACATATATAACAATGTCACGCACACACCACGCCCTCGTTTATTTCTTTTGTTCCGCGTCGCAGCCAGGGGTTCCTAGCCAGCCTACCCGGCCTGCTTTCGACAATCGAGCGGACGTGCCAGATCGGGACGATAAACGCGCGAGACGTAGCGAACACCGGCAGATCGAAACGTTGCCCATGGCTCGATACTCCTCTGAAAGAGGTCAAGGGAATCGAATAGATACAGGCCTGGCTTCTCCTTTGTCCAACCAATCCAACGCGAGCGAGGACCTTACGTAATGGCCGCCTCTACCCGCGAGAGCCTCTAGGTTCGGGTGTTGCTGCTTCTTGTCAGGTATGTGCTCTTTGTTCTCCGTTCCTCTTGCTGGCTTTTCGAGTAGTTCGGTTTGGCATCGTGATTATTGGCAGAATTGGGCTTGCGGAATGTTCTTGGTGGTTAGGGTACCGCGTAGAGTTGTTGAGAGAAGCCAGGGAAGTCTTCGGGAGTTGTTGAGATACTGCGATAAGGTAACACACTTTGTAGTTTACGCATCCCGTGACGTTCAACTGTGTCTTGTATAAGTTGTTAAGCTGAAAAGGAGATATATTAATGTAAATATCTAAAGGAAAAATAAAGGGGAAAGGAATGGGAATCATAATGATTAACCTAATGAAGAAATAACCTAACGATGATGTATAAATAAATTAATAATGAAACATTCGAATTCTCAAACAAAAAAGGAAATACATAAGAAACTAAAGAAATCAAACCTAAGGAGACAAAAATAATTGGTACCTGAGAAAGGAGAAAATAATAAAAATCTAACAAACCTAATAAACCTAATCTAAAAGAATTATTATTGTTTAAGAGATTGGGGTGTACGTGGGAAGATCAACCCCAAGCTTGTCATACGTATACGTATCATGTCAATTTATTCTTTGGAAGAGCTAATGAAGTTATAGTTTATAAAATGTATATAAATTGTAAAATTTATTATTATTAACAAATTGCTCACGACGTAAATTTATAATAAGTTTGCAAGAATTAATAAATTATTGAATACTCCTTCAGTTAATAGCATACTTGTGTTAAAATGTACCACCAATTTGCAAATATTTTATAAATAATTACACTGACTGTTAATAACAATTTGTTCGCTAAAATCTAAGCTCGCTTTCGTATTAAAATTATTATTAAATAACACGCTACCACGACTAAAGATTCATAAATACTAGGGAAAATCTAAGCTCGTTTATTCGTATCGAAATGATAGGTTAACACTGTGCTAAGATGGCGTCGACTAGCGAAATAATGTCGGTGACTATCGTAATTTCGAAACGTTGCGGTGTTCGCGTAATTAACACGGGATGGAGGATGCTAACGAGACGTTTCGAGGCTCGCGTTTCTCCCGCGTGAAAAGTCTCTAAGCTCGGGCGAATCGCGCGGATTCACCTCGCAAATTGATGCGATTTGAGATAAGCGCCGCGTTAATGACATCGCGTTTTCGCGCGCTTAATCAGCGCAGCTCCCAGCGGTTCTACTCACACACGCGCATGTCACGTGACGTTCGAGGCTGTATATCGAGGTGAAAAATGCGAGCAGCTTCCTCGTGAGAGTGGCTGAAGATACATTGGAAACGAGAAAAATGAGTAGGATAATGACATTTACAAATTAAGCGACGAAAGAGTCGAACAATTTTTGGATATATATAGTATTTGTCTACTTTATCTCGATGTGATTTTTATAAGAATTTAAAAAAAGAATGGTTCAAATAATCGTTTTAATTTATCTTTATTTTTATTTTTGGTGGAGAAATTAATTTTTCGCTTTTAATTGAATTTGGATTTTTCCAAATTACTTTCCGGGCTGTAACAGTATGTGAATATGTAGACACGTGAAAAATATCGTGCATGGTGTATACTACATTGCTTTAAACGAAGAAAAATTTGAAAAAGGTAAATTTAATCGAAAAAATAGCTTTTTTTCCTTTTTTTAAAATATGCGTTATTTATTATATTTACCTTCTACCAATAAAGGTAATAGAAAATTTAATTCTTCGCTATCTTGCAATAATCTGTACTAAATCTATACTAATTAAATATTTTTAACAAACACTATATGCTCCTAAATTGTCTCATCTTTTTGGATCCCCTTTGTGATCAACATAATTTTACTTGTTTCTGAAAAAGATGAAAATTCTATTTAGCTTGACTATCCTAAAACATTTTTCAAAATCTATTGCTACATTTTTGGGAGAATAAATCCAAGAGAAGACATTAAAGCTAGCCCACCTAGTAAACCATGCTGTGTACTGCTCGAAGTTTCTAGACATAATAATTCTTTAATACTAAATATTCTCCATATTTTTCTTCTTTTTTTTTTTTCTTTTTTCAAAATACAGTATTGGGAAGATGTATCATGCCTATGATTGAGATGTGATCGATGATAAACTTACTGTATTTACAAACTATACTAAAGGTTCCTGGATTATACTCTTTGTGCCTTGAAGTACGTCCCGAGAGCTGCTGGCTAACTGACTAGGTAATCGATATGTTCACATGCTGCTCTTATTATTTATATTGCATATTGTTTATTGCTAGTCTATGGAACCACCATTAGCACGTCCCTGCAAAATATATATTCCCAAGTTACCTCTGCGATCAGTCGTCCCGAGAGTTTTCGAGATTTATAAATTAATTCTCGAATCGAGGATCGAAACAATCTCAGCTTCCACTTTGGCAATAAACAAACGTTGAATCGTGGTGACACGATTTCTAAATTATTTATGTCTAGGAACCTGGAGCAGCGCAAGCCGCAAGAGCCCACCCAGACCGAAACCCAGAGGACCCGAAGGCGAAGGTAATTCACGAAACAGCAGAGAAAAATCCACAGGAATAATCATTATGTTACTTTAATCACACATAGTCGTCTAATGTACAATTAGGAAATTGCTTCGACTGTTTCTTTGGTATCGTTGATCCACTGAACTGATTCACGGTGATCGCTGCTGCCACGCTCTAGTTTTACCATACACCTATATACACGTAAACCTGATACCTGTATTCGATCTAATTAATCGACATGACGAATCGTGATCGTCGCACCTCGTCATTCACGATGAAGGATCGTCGAGCTAAAATTATCTTTCTCGACAGCTGCGCGTCTAATATTTTTCTCGTAATACTAGTTTACGATCTACTAACAATCGTCTCCTCTTCGTGTTAAACGTTTACTCTTTCTTTTTTTTCTCTCTCCCATTTTCTCTCCCGTTTTATCCTCTCTTGGTCCGTGAATGAGTTTCTTCGCGCGATTGGCATGTCTGAGTCCCATAAAACTCACTGCGATACCACTCGGTTTATGTATAGTCGTATAGTGTATACAGCTAATGTTTACTTCGTTTAATTATTACTGTTTCATATAAATACTTAAAAGTTTACGCTATCATAGATGCCTCTTTCGTAGGAGATTGCCGGTTCGTCCACTGCGCAAGAAGGAAATAAATTATTTCGTGCGACTATCTATCGCGTATCGTGTTCATGGCGGAACGGAACGAAGCATCCCTCCATTTGAACACGCGCGGATAAGGTTAATTTACAGAATAGCAGAAAGAAGATATAGCTACCAAGTGTTCGATGTATGTATGTACACCTTGTGGGGCGCATGCGCGCCCGTCGGATCGTTCTTACCGGCTGTCACCTCGACGACCTAACCTCTAAACTCCGAAGTCGGATCGAGCGGGCTTATGAATATAAATTGGGGCTCCATTGTTGGCACTTGAGAGATTGTATCAGCTGCAAAACTGTATTGTTCGTTGATGGACGAAATGATTGTTGTTTCAAGTCGCGAGTCGTGTTACGTAAGTAACGGAGATAATTTTTGGCGAGAAATTTGCGGAAAATACGAAGTGATTCGTGCGAAGTAAAGCGAAAGAATCGTTTCGTTACTGTAATGGTTAGTATCACTTGGCTGATAATTTCCCCTAAAATCTAATAAATGCATATAACAAAGTTGCGTTTAAAGCACTTCTCGTTGGCATATTCGATATCGAACATTTGAGCATGCGTCGTGAGGAATGGTTGTATTGCAGTGACGGCTTAAAGATGTAAAGAACTCTAAATTGAAGCAAGAAATTTTGTACGAGATATTTTAAATGCTATACCTCGGAAATCCATCTAAAAAGGTAATCTTCCACGTTACTTCGCACGAATCGCTTTAAGCAGTTTTTGTAAAAAGAAAATGCAAGAAAAATCTTACGAAAGTACAAATCTACGAAAGGACATTTTGGTACGCTTTTTCGTCAAAGATACTTCGTCAAAATGTTCGAAACACGTAGTAGTACGTTTTACCAGTAAATGTGAAAACTTGGTCGAAAGAGACACGTTCTATCGTTCTATATAAATAATGCAACTACCAGCTACACAGCGTCGAAATTTTCGCGTACTAATATTGCACTTGTCTAACGTAGTACTACGTCTTCGTCGGCTAGCGATTTCTCGCGATTTCGTATCGTGGCACTACGAAACACACGTTCGTTGATATTCTCGTTACCGAATAATAGTGCCATGATCGGAACACGTGTATTTCCCTCTTTCATAGCATCATCGGTTCACCGTGTTTCTTCGATCACATAACCAAATCGATCGTTCCTCCATTCGACTCACTTTTCATTTAGATCGAACAACACGCTCTTCAAAGATCCGATGCCATTACGAGCCACCAAAGCCAACACCGAATAACCCCTCTGACCGATTCTACATCGATCTTCCTCTAACCATGCTTCTCGAATTTTCTCACGACACTCTCGAATTTACTGACACACACATCGAGAAAGCATGCTCTCTACTTCGAACTACTACGGTTCTACGATAGCTGCGCTACAAGTGGCGAGTATACGAACTCGCGTGCGGAGTACGCGTCTGGCCGTACTCCGCGAAATGACCGTATCACGCGGTTCGCGGGCCCCGTTCATTTCTGTCGCGGTACCTTAACGCTTAATCCTGTATGTATATACGAATAGAGCTATCTACTATTTTAAACGTGATAAATACAAAGTGTGCGTATAGCCACGTAATAATGGTGGTGTATCATTTGGCAGTTTTTCGTGTTTCACTCATCTGTCACAGTACATCTGCTGCTCGTATCACTCGCAAGGTGGACACCACCCTGCTCGTTTCCTAGCTTAATATCGTGATCAATATCGCCGTGTTCTCGCTTCATTAATACCGCGCGTGCTTTATGTACATGCATGCAATCTTTGGTTTCGCTACGAGTAGATCTGCGCGTCGT